>NW_015505905.1:220556-247826 GCF_001515645.1 Sinocyclocheilus grahami
TATATGACAGATTTTAATGTAGGCTTTTATTCATATGTAAACATTGTGAGATAGCTAGTTATAAGGGTAATTAAACAAGTTTTGCTCACTCAGTGTATTTTTGATTTTACAGCTGGGTAATTTTGTTGCAGTAGCACGAGATAGCTTGATTTAAAACTTTGAATTGAATAAAACATGACAAGGAGCCTAAGCAGTTAATAATAAAATAAGAACAAATAAAGAAATTACTAATGATAGCACAAATAACGATAGGCCTACAAATGAAATAAATTGCTTTTTAGTTTTTCAGGTAGGCCTTACACACAGTAGGGCTATTAAGATTTTTTTTTTACCAATTATCCAAATAATGTTTAATCCTAGAAAGCTATTATTATCAGAGGACACATGAGCATAACGGTTAGCAGATCAATGAGTGAGAGGGCAGCGTTACCAGAGTTGCCCGTTTACCACATCATGTTACAACACAGTAGGGCTATTGCAAAAAGAAACAATACTGTACTACATCGATGTTTCCTGTCAGTGTCACACCATGTGAAAGTGAAACCTGAGCGGTGAACTAATTTTCGGCAGCCGGAATTTCAATGCATCTCTAATTATTGGCGACATCATAAATGGATATTATAGAATAACTGCTTTTTTGAACATTTTAGCAATTTAAAAATATAAAAAAATGATTTTTTGGGGTTGGGAAACATTGCTTTACAGGGTTAATAAAAGAACTAGAGCAGGGGTTTTCAACCTGTGGGCCGCAGACGGTATTGCAGGGGAGGCCGCCAATTACTATTAAAACAAAAAATAATATTGTTAATATATGTAAAAATGTCTAAGTCATAACATAATATCATAATTTCATATATATAATTAATTAACAAAAAATAAATATTACACTTTTTTTATTATTACTTTGCTTCCACTATTCGAGCTCATTGATTGGTTTAAGAATAAACCGCCAATTCTAAAATATTTTTGCTGCATATGCTACAGAACAACAGATTCAAACATGGATAAATGGCTGTCAACAGGGTCGCTGAAAAGAACAAATGAAGATGTTTCTCCATCTACAAGTAGGCCTGACACTGAAAAGACTCAAAATAAATCTAAAAGAAAATACAGTAGTGACTATCTAGCGCTAGGCTTCATGTGTGTGGGAGTGGAGAACAAGCAGCTACCGCTCTGCGTTGTTTGCTCAGAAGTCTTATCAAATGAAGCTTTGAAACCGAGCAAACTACGACGGCACTTGGAGACTAAACACAGTGAATATGTGTGTTGAAAACTATTGAGTTTTTTTAGAGCAAACTGAAAGAGTACCAAAGCAGGAAACAAACTATTGAAACTGCGTTCTCTGGCAACGACAACAGTAAAGCAGTGGAGGCATCTTATCATGAAGCAAAGCTCATCGCAAAGGCTGGAAAACCTCACACAGTTGCTGAAATTTTGATTTTACCAGCCGCGAAAGAAATGGTTGGCGTGATGTGTGGAGAAAAGGCTAAATCTGATTTCACTTTCAGATAATACAGTTGAGAGAAGATTAAATGAAATGGCAGATGACATAACTCAGAAGTTGGTTAAAAACATTCGAGAGAGTCCCTTTTATGCCCTACAGTTGGATGAATCGACTGATATAGCAAACCTTTCCAACCTCATTGCTTATGTACGGTATGTACATAACGGAGAATTACAAGAGGATTTCCTTTTCTGTAAGTCGCTGCCGACTCAATCAACTACCGAAGCCATATTTGATATTTTGAATGCATTTATTGTTTCAAATGGAATAGATTGGTCTAAATGCGTGGGTCTGAGCACAGAAGGAGCCAGAGCGATGGTGGGGCATCGTAACGCGTGAGATCAGTTGATCACTGCAGTTTACATCGAGAAGCACTAGCTACCAAGAAGATGCCCACAGATCTCAGATGTGTCTTGGATGAGGCTGTTAAAATAGTCAATTTCATAAAGACTAGGCCCCTTCAGTCACGTTTGTTTCGACTTCTCTGTGAAGAAATGGGAAGTGATCATGTTCAGCTTCTTTTAAACACTGAGGTACGATGGCTTTCACGAGGCAGGGTGCTTACTCGTCTCTTCGAATTACGCAACGAAGCACGGAATTTTTTATCCAATTCAAAACTTCCCCTTTCGGACCGCCTCAGTGATTTTGAGTGGCTTGCAAAATTGTCCTACCCCTTTCTTCACTTCAGCCCGACATACAGCACTTAATAAATGCTAAACAACACCAACCTTCGCATTAGGTAAGTGACAAAGATTGTAGTTTATGAGGCCAGAAGGTTTTATATTTATTTATTTTCTTGCATGTTATCCATTAAGTTTGTGTCATGGCTGTTGTTTTCAGATTATTCACACAATGCAAATAACCCCTTTCTTCACTTCAGCCCGACATACAGCACTTAATAAATGCTAAACAACACCAACCTTCGCATTAGGTAAGTGACAAAGATTGTAGTTTATGAGGCCAGAAGGTTTTATATTTATTTATTTTCTTGCATGTTATCCATTAAGTTTGTGTCATGGCTGTTGTTTTCAGATTATTCACACAATGCAAATTAAAAATGGTCAGGACTAGGGTTTGATCGCTGTTTTCTCAGTTCTGTTTCCCTCGTGTCTTTGTTTTTCCCTTCAACGCAGCAGCTGCTCTTTGGTTTCTTGCCAGTTTGATCTCTCTTGATTTGTCGCTCTATATCTGCTCTCAATTTGCGCTTGTCACTCGAGTCTGACTCTAGTCTTGCTTTGTGCAGTGCTCCAGTTCTCTGCCGGTTTTGACTGCTCGTCTCAACACTGCTCTGCATGTTCCCTCCTGACTGCTTGCTTCGCTGACTGTCTACCCGCTGCCGACCTCTACCTGGATCTGGTTTTCCCGTTTTGCTGAGCGGTGCCAGCCCGAGTTATTTTCTGTTCATTGCCAGTTAATTCAATAAAGACAGTTAACAATCTAGCTTCTGAGTACTCAGTTATTAACCCAACAAATAGTGGGGTCAGTTACATTTTTTTGCAGTGGGAACATATGTGTTTGGTTGTGTGGGCCGCGAGTTGAAAAAGGTTGGGAAACACTGACCTAGAGAAATAATTCTCACATGATGGATAACATAAATGGATTAGCACCTCAACAAAACAGCTAAGATACTAAGATCACAGATGATAATAAAGTGAGGAATCAGTCAAAACTGGCCTGATGGCCTGATCCCCAAGCCCTGTTTTTCAGACTGCAGAGATCAGTCAAGCTGTCTGTCTCTTTTCTTTTCTGTGGGCCACTCGGCCACTCTGCTGCCTTGTGACCAGCCCTAAAACTCAATTACCGCTCCTTTTAACTCATTTTGCTTGCCGTTTTGAGTGAAATACTCTGCTTGTGCTCCACAATCAGTGACTTAGGAATTATAATGCCTAAAATAGGCTCAATAATGCTTTAAACAAACAAAAGTAAACAATGCTGCCATTTTAACCTCACAGAAAAACTTTCGCATGCGTCATGAAAGCACTCTGGACCAAAATTAATCAGTCACCCATTATTCTTTCTCCCCCGGTCTTCTTATTATTCACTCATTATTCTTTCTCTTTGCTTACCGAAGTTGACGTTGTATTCGCCACCCCTCTCACGGTACATCTGGTAAACAAAGAAGCAGGAAACAGGTTTGAGCAGCAGGCTCAGGATGGCCATGCCCCCACTAAAGCGGAACAAGTCCAGTGCCACGCTTTTATACTGGATTTCACCCGCTGCGTAGTACAGCCCAAAATGTACAATGTCAGTCAGGATGGTCACTGCCAACCCAATCAAGAACTGAATGAAGCAGAGCAGAGATCAAATATTAGTATGACAAATATACTATGCACAAGCACATAAGAAGGTCAAAACATAATCTCAGCATGCTCATGGGCCATCTTGTAAACTCTAATCTGATTGGCTGGCTTTAAATAACTTCCGGGAGGAGGTCACAGAGATTTTTTCTATCAGGAATTCAAATGAATTCAAACTACATTACAAATATAATCAAATTTTATACATTACACACATCACACATAATATTTTTCAGATAAACTCACCCCTAACTGGCATACAAAAACCAAACAAACTGTAATTTCTTGCTTTATATGTCAGTCAGATGCTCTTTTTCTGTCTAAGAGGGTGATTTTTACCGACAGATGTAACTTACAGTAAAAATTCTGGCTATGCAAGACTCAAGCTGTGGATTTCTCATCTGTCATCGTTAATTAATAAATTGTTTGTCTTTAAGTCTTCATAACCTAAAAAAAACATGTTCTTCTTTGATGAAAAAAATCACACTTACCATTAATACAGCGTCTATGGAGTCTCTCTGTGCAATGGCCCACACTCCCACTGCAAGAGCACTCATGTTCCCCAACACATAAGAAGTAGGAAGCCAGGTGATCAAACATGCCCTGCATACAAACATGCATTCAAACCTTTTAAGACTACTATTTTAATTAGGGCTGTCAATATAACTCAGTTTTCTAAAATAAATAAATAAAACAATCATGCCGGTTTTTTTATATAGCAAATAGCAAATTTTATAATAAGCAATTTTTCTACTGTCGAAGCATTCAAGCTTCAAGTACCACCTAAATGCAAAGCATATTTGCGACCTCCAGTTGCTACTACAGACAATGTACCACACTGAGAGAAGAGATCAATTAAAATGATTCAAAATAATCTATTACATAATTTGTTTATACAATACAATGTTTACATGGCTTCAAATGTTTTATATAGCCTACAAACACATTTACAGGCTTGACTTTTTTAGTCTGAAGAAGAAATGTATTTCCATTTCTGCTGAACTGAGAACTGGTGAAATTCCTCAGGTTAGTGTGGGAAAACAGGCTGTTGTTTTCAGATTATTCACACAATGCAAATAAAAAATGGACTAGGGTTTGATCGTTGTTTTCTCAGTTCTGTGTTTCCCTCGTGTCTTTATTTTTGTTTTTCCCTTCAACGCAGCAGCTGCACGCAGCGCAGCTGCTCATTGGTTTCTCGCCAGTTTTATCTCTCTTGATTTTTCGCTCTATATCTGCTCTCAATTTGCGCTTGTCACTCGAGTCTGACTCTAGTCTTGCTTTGTGCAGTGCTCCAGTTCTCTGCCGGTTTTGACTGCTCGTCTCAACACTGCTCTGCATGTTCCCTCCTGACTGCTTGCTTCGCTGACTGTCTACCCGCTGCCGACCTCTACCTGGATCTGGTTTTCCCGTTTTGCTGAGCGGTGCCAGCCCGAGTTATTTTCTGTTCATTGCCAGTTAATTCAATAAAGACAGTTAACAATCTAGCTTCTGAGTACTCAGTTATTAACCCAACAAATAGTGGGGTCAGTTACATTTTTTTGCAGTGGGAACATATGTGTTTGGTTGTGTGGGCCGCGAGTTGAAAAAGGTTGGGAAACACTGACCTAGAGAAATAATTCTCACATGATGGATAACATAAATGGATTAGCACCTCAACAAAACAGCTAAGATACTAAGATCACAGATGATAATAAAGTGAGGAATCAGTCAAAACTGGCCTGATCCCTTTAGGCCCAAGCCCTGTTTTTCAGACTGCAGAGATCAGTCAAGCTGTCTGTCTCTTTTCTTTTCTGTGGGCCACTCTGTCAGGCATCTGCCTTGTGACCAGCCCTAAAACTCAATTACCGCTCCTTTTAACTCATTTTGCTTGCCGTTTTGAGTGAAATACTCTGCTTGTGCTCCACAATCAGTGACTTAGGAATTATAATGCCTAAAATAGGCTCAATAATGCTTTAAACAAACAAAAGTAAACAATGCTGCCATTTTAACCTCACAGAAAAACTTTCGCATGCGTCATGAAAGCACTCTGGACCAAAATTAATCAGTCACCCATTATTCTTTCTCCCCCGGTCTTCTTATTATTCACTCATTATTCTTTCTCTTTGCTTACCGAAGTTGACGTTGTATTCGCCACCCCTCTCACGGTACATCTGGTAAACAAAGAAGCAGGAAACAGGTTTGAGCAGCAGGCTCAGGATGGCCATGCCCCCACTAAAGCGGAACAAGTCCAGTGCCACGCTTTTATACTGGATTTCACCCGCTGCGTAGTACAGCCCAAAATGTACAATGTCAGTCAGGATGGTCACTGCCAACCCAATCAAGAACTGAATGAAGCAGAGCAGAGATCAAATATTAGTATGACAAATATACTATGCACAAGCACATAAGAAGGTCAAAACATAATCTCAGCATGCTCATGGGCCATCTTGTAAACTCTAATCTGATTGGCTGGCTTTAAATAACTTCCGGGAGGAGGTCACAGAGATTTTTTCTATCAGGAATTCAAATGAATTCAAACTACATTACAAATATAATCAAATTTTATACATTACACACATCACACATAATATTTTTCAGATAAACTCACCCCTAACTGGCATACAAAAACCAAACAAACTGTAATTTCTTGCTTTATATGTCAGTCAGATGCTCTTTTTCTGTCTAAGAGGGTGATTTTTACCGACAGATGTAACTTACAGTAAAAATTCTGGCTATGCAAGACTCAAGCTGTGGATTTCTCATCTGTCATCGTTAATTAATAAATTGTTTGTCTTTAAGTCTTCATAACCTAAAAAAAACATGTTCTTCTTTGATGAAAAAAATCACACTTACCATTAATACAGCGTCTATGGAGTCTCTCTGTGCAATGGCCCACACTCCCACTGCAAGAGCACTCATGTTCCCCAACACATAAGAAGTAGGAAGCCAGGTGATCAAACATGCCCTGCATACAAACATGCATTCAAACCTTTTAAGACTACTATTTTAATTAGGGCTGTCAATATAACTCAGTTTTCTAAAATAAATAAATAAAACAATCATGCCGGTTTTTTTATATAGCAAATAGCAAATTTTATAATAAGCAATTTTTCTACTGTCGAAGCATTCAAGCTTCAAGTACCACCTAAATGCAAAGCATATTTGCGACCTCCAGTTGCTACTACAGACAATGTACCACACTGAGAGAAGAGATCAATTAAAATGATTCAAAATAATCTATTACATAATTTGTTTATACAATACAATGTTTACATGGCTTCAAATGTTTTATATAGCCTACAAACACATTTACAGGCTTGACTTTTTTAGTCTGAAGAAGAAATGTATTTCCATTTCTGCTGAACTGAGAACTGGTGAAATTCCTCAGGTTAGTGTGGGAAAACATAAAAGAGAAAGGCAAAGGCACTGTAACTCTCACCAGACTGTCAGTAACCAGTGAACCAACACGATGGCCTGCAGAAAAAATACACACACACACACACAGTGCAGCTCATGAGTAAATGTACAAATCTGTCCCCTAGACATACTGTAGGTCGTGGCTCAAACCCAGTAAGCATTCAGTCATGGGCGTTTTTGGGCCTACATGTCCAAAAATGTTGCTGCACCTATGATCTGGGGTATCTCTAAAAATCACTTTGCCCAGAACAAATACAAATACCTTTAATAAAGGCAACGCATTTCTAAAATAATGAGGATATGAACCCATACAAAAGAACAATTCTGTCCAAAATAAAGAAAACAAATGTATTTACAGCACTGCTATATCCATTCAGAATCTTACTGGTTCCTCGTTATAATAAAATAATATTACCAGTTTTGAAACACAGCCACTGACATACAATAGTAGAGGTTGAATTAGAATCACGGAAGCACAACTGAGGAAATAATGTAACAAAATTGACAAAAAGTTGCTTTAATGGATAATAGGTAATTGATAATAAAGTTACTGATAAATTATTTAACAAATTTAATGTTTCCTGTGTCATAAAGTGTAGACATATGTCTCAATAAAACCACAATTTTCTTTTTTTCTTTTGATCTTGAAGGTTTTTTGATGGATCATTTAGGGTTATAATAAAATAATATTACCAGTTTTGAAACACAGCCACTGACATACAATAGTAGAGGTTGAATTAGAATCACGGAAGCACAACTGAGGAAATAATGTAACAAAATTGACAAAAAGTTGGATAATAGGTAATTGATAATAAAGTTACTGATAAATTATTTAACAAATTTAATGTTTCCTGTGTCATAAAGTGTAGACATATGTCTCAATAAAACCACAATTTTCTTTTTTTCTTTTGATCTTGAAGGTTTTTTGATGGATCATTTAGTAATGAATTTCTTTTTATCTCAATGTACTCACTATACAACACACATACTGTAACATAAATACATTACCTTGAGATTTATGGCTGGTATTTCCATAGTGTCACTGCCCCTTTACGATTTAGTGTCCCTCTGTAGTTTTCAGTATTTCACAAATGAAGCCTGAAACACTTTCATCGTAACTGTGTGTAACAGACGTTTGCCCAGCTCTCTGAAGTGACTGCAAACATCAACCATGTGACACCAGCCTGACCAGAGCCATGTGACTACACCTCCCTCCACTCATTACTCCATCTGCAAATCCGAGAGCAGGACAGCCTGTGTGTCTATGCATTGATGTCACAATTGTTTTAATTTCTACTGTGCATATTTACAATAATGTTTTCTGAATGTTATAGGAGAGATCAGGGCTCGTTGTCACATTTGGAAGTGTAACGAAATGTCTCAATACAGGAAAGGGTCACACTGTTCCCAACCACCCATAGTTTCTTCTTTTTTTTTTTTACTTTTCCTTTATGTATTCTGTCATTGTGCATGTTGTTTGACACTAGAAAAATATCAATGCATCTAATCAGAGTTTAGATAGGTTATTCTTCAGCTCCCATTGATTTGTGGCTCATGTTATTTTAATGCAAGACCTTTAAAGACTTGTCATAGCAGAAACAACCAAAATAAATTGCACATACCGCTTGGCACATTCACTAATACTAAATAAAATATACCCTGTACTCATAAATGATTTGTTAAATGCTCCTACACAAACACACATACACACACACTTATGGACATGAAATTACTAAACACAACAAAGCTGAATTTGATAGATCATGCTAGCGATCCAATTAGCCAGCTGTGGTCCATGATTTTAAGAAAACCTGGGACAGTTCGTTGGAAGAATATGTCACCTAAGTCTGATGAATAGCCCAGATTTATTCAATTAGCTTAGAGCAGGGATCCTCAAATCTGGCCCACGAGATCCACTTTCCTGCAGAGTTTAGCTCTAACCCTAATCAAACACACCTGAGCATGCTAATCAATGTCTTCAGGATCATTACAAAATCACAGGTAGGTGAGTTTGATCAGGGTTGGAGCTAAACTCTGCAGCGCATTGGCCCTCCAGGGCAAGATTTGAGGAACCCTGGCTTAGAGGAACTAAAATCTACTTTGGAAGTTTTTCACGCGTCATATGGGAAATTAGTGTCTTTGTTGTTTGAGTGTCTGGTAGAAAGGTTCACCTTCCTGTTTGACCTCTGATATACATTAGGCTTGTCTTTACAAATTACAGTGTTATAATGCAAATAAGATGTAGTTTGTGTGTGTGTTTGCTAAAGCCAGTTTCACTATTAAGCCAGTCACACTAGACTTTGAACGTACAAAATTTCTATGGACACTGGATGGTTTGTAATACATTTTAAATGTAAAATGATGCAATCCACTACATTTTACAGCAATGCTGCAATATTTAAAGGTTTCGTTCTTTTATTTCTGCCTAGAGGTCACACTGGTATTTTGATCTTCTATTGGTCAGACTTCTTCCCTTGATGCAAATTTGCAGGACAGAGTTCAACAAACGTATACTTCAGAATGCACCAAAATTCACATGAACTTGCATTTCCTATCTCCAGCATTCAGATATATATGAATAATCAATGTAGAAATAGAAGAACCAATTTAACGAAAAGTGTAGTGTGACTGCACCTTTACTCTTGTTCATTCTTATGAACAAACCCCTAATTTGAGTTAATTAGAGCATTTGTATGCCACTAATTCTAACATGTTGGTGCTATGGTCATGAAGGATACCTCAAAACGTGGCTTATTGATGAGAAATGTGCTATTCATTTTCACTCATTTAGCAATGTTTTGACAACCATGAAGAACACTGTAAAATCATGGCATTTAGGCATACACCACTTACAGTTTCTACAGAATATGTCGAAAAATATACAATCTGTACAATCCTGTACTGATACACACATGATGTTTAGAAAAAAAGGAAGAATTTTCGTGTTACAACGTACTGCTATCACGCAACACAGTAAAATTTCCTGTGTTACTTAAATCACAGTTCCCTATCGATACTTCACTCGTACTGCGTCTGCTAAGACTCTATGAGAAAAAATCCTTTTTTCTCCTGAACTGAAGCCTTTTTCAATAACGCAGTGTAACTGCATGGCAATTGGTTCGTGCCGTTCACTTAAAAAACTAACCAATGGCTCGGCAGCGGTGCTGCACGAACCTATGGCCACGAAGCCCCCCAGAATGGGCGGGGCCATCTGGCTATATTAGCCGGGTACTTCGCCATAGGATTCAGATTTCTTCTCCTTCAACGACGACGACGTTCTTCGCTGATCTTTGCTGACTGAAGAGCCTGCTCGCTGTTGACACGCCTCGCAGTGGAAAAGCGACCTCTCTGCTCGGCTGATTCGCCGCCTTCAGCGCCGCACAGCAGTGGTCCAGCTTCCCCTACTGCCATCTGGCGAGCCTTACAAAGAGCACATTTCTAAGAGCACATTTTTGCAGCGTTGCTTCAAATGCTGAGTCGTTATTGTGGTATGTACAGGTCTCCACTGCACGCCGATGACGGCCACCGTGAGTGCGTTTCCTGCTTGGGGAAATCCCACACAGAATCCGCACTCACTGAGACTGATTGTTTCCACTGTGAGAACATGAGTCTCGCCACTCTGCATTCATGGATAGCTTTCTTTTCAGAGAGCGACTCCGCCCCTCGCGCCCTCCCGCTTTCTTCCCACCAGGAGCCTGTGAGGAAAAAGCAGCGGGGCAGGGGATTGCAGCGCTCGGATGCGAGCAAGCTCACGTCGGCTCAAGTCCCACGTGCTTCGCTCTCTCCTCACAGAGAGGTTTCCCCCATCCTCTTTTCCCAGCCTGACCAGCGTCCCTCTGCCAGCGCGAGTGATCTCTCGTTCGGTGGGAGTGATGATGAGCTGCTGGATGACAGCATGTCATTAGCAGCCTCGGACGCAGAGGAGCTGTCGGGCTCGACTGCCGCCCCTGCCCCCCTACCGTCGTCCGAGCCCAGCGACGTTAAGCCCAGGATGGATGCCAAATTACTCTGTGTCCTCTCGAAAGCCGTCGAGGAGCTGGGATTGGAGTGGTCTCCACCAGAGGAGCCCTCCCGCAGCCTTTGGACGAGTGGTTCATGCCGGGGCGCCGTCAAGCCCTTCGTCAGCGATCCTCTCCTTTTTTTCCTGGAGGTCCATTATGAGCTCACCAGGTCATGATGCACCCCATACTCTGCACACCTCCGTACTTCCGCTTCATCCGCCCTCACTTCGGGGGACGGCGCTGAAGATAAGGGATACGAGAAGCTGCCTCCGCTGGACGATTCAGTGGCCGCGCATCTCTGCCCGCCCACTGCTATCGGCTGGAAGGCAAAGGCTCCCCATCCGTCCAAGCCATGTAAATCTGCCATCTTCAGCACTCGATGGATGCACCTACTACTCGGCTGGGCAAACTCCTCGCCAACACAGACGAGTCTGGCCCAGACCCAGCGTTGCTCAGGGAGCTGAGAAGCGTGACGGACCTGGCTTTGCACGCCACCAAAGCAACAGCTCAGGCTATAGGGCGTTCCATGGCCAGTCTGGTGGTCCTCGAGTGCCTCTTATGGCTGACCTTGATGGAAATCAAGGACAACGTGATTTCCCTTCCTTGGTGCTCCGATCTCCCCCACCGGTCTGTTCTGGCCAGCGGTCGAAGGATTCGCTGAGCATTTCACGAAGGCACAAAAGTCGTCCCAAACCATGCGACACTTCCTGCCAAAACGCTCTAGCTCTGCAGCTGTCGACGTTCCCGCTTGGCCAAACGCTACTCGTTTCTGAAGCGTCAGGGACCCCGGCCCAAGATAGCGCTGGACCCTTGTGCCTCAGGGGTCGTCCTGATCTATGGGACAGAAAGAGGAGGGGACCCAGTCTCACTGCAGCTGGACCACCCCCCAAGCTGCCTCTCTTAAGCTGCCAATCACCCCATCCAGTTCCGGGTGCAGTCAGCGATGTGTTTGCTGTAAACTCTGGGCCCGTTCAAGCACTGATCCGCTGTTATAGCGGGCAGATTAAAACACAAACATTTTCAAAAAGAAAGCAGATTTCCTGTTCCATGTAGCATTTGGACCAATCAGACACACTCTGTTCATTAGATTTAATAAATCAATTATTCATTAGATCAGGGTTCCTCAAATCTTGCCCTGGAGGGCCAATGCACTGAGTTTAGCTCCAACCCTGATCAAACTCACCTACCTGTGATTTTCTAATGATCCTGAAGATATTGATTAGCATGCTCATGTGTGTTTGATTAAGGTTAGAGCTAAACTCTGCAGGAAAGTGGATCTAGTGGGTGAGATTTGAGGATCCCTGCATTAGATTAACAAACAATCACAGAGCCCTCACCCAACACCAGACTCAGTATCTATATGTCTGTGAACGATCTCCAGGCCAGGACACCTCAGCCAGATTAGATCAACTTTACGACCTAAAAGTATATGAATAAAACAAAACTATGCGAAAGCAAATATGTCAAGTCAAGTCAAGTCACCTTTATTTATATAGCGCTTTTAACAATACAGATTGTGTCAAAGCAACTTTACAGTACTAAATAGGAAAATAGTGTGTCAATAATGCAAAATGATTAAATTTTCAGTTAAAGGCAGTTCATCATTGAATTCAGTGATGTCATCATCCAGCTCAGTTCAGTTTAAATAGTATCTGTGCAATCAAGTCGACGATATCGCTGCATATTATGTGTCCCCAACTAAGCAAGCCAGAGGCGACAGCGGCAAGGAACCAAAACTCCATCGGTGACAGAATGGATCTTGATCTTGATCTTTAAGTCTGGATCAAGTTTAACGGGGTCATATGACGTTGCTAAAAATAACATTATTTGGTGTATTTGGTGTAATGCAATGTGTTTATACAGTTAAAAGAAAAAAAACCACATTACTTTCCACATACTGTACATTATTGTTTCTCCTCTATGCCCCGCCTTTCTGAAATGCGTCGATTTTTAGAAAGCTCATTGTTCTGAAAAGCGAGGTGTGCTCTAATTGGCCAGCTATCCGGTGTGTTGTGATTGGCTGAATGCCTCAAGCGTGTGACGGAAATGTTATGTCCCTTACCATACTGTGATGCCGTGTCCCGGAGCGACAAGACAAAATGAAACCCATTACACACGAGGCATTTGTTGCATCCAGTGGGGACATAATTACTGATTATAATGACTTATACTGTCTTTTTACGCATTGCGTTGCATATCGAGCCGCGTCAACATAAAACCAGGTCTGCATTTGTGATCTGAGAAAGGACAAGCAACAAGTGCTACTCTACACTGCTCAAAACTCGCGTTTGAATAATCAGTGGCAAATTCTTTAAATATGAAAACATACTTACAGTCTGTGAGTCAGAAGCGCCAGACTGTCCTTGCAAAGTTGGAATTGCCCCACTTTATAGAAACAGCCTTTGTGCCACAGCCGGCATTGTAGGCTACTCTCCCAGGAAACAGTCCTCCATAAAATGTACTGCACACACTCGAATATTTGGGTTGAACTGTTCTGGAACAGTGTTGTAAATACAACTTAACCACTGATTTCTAGTTGTGTCCTCTTTTGGAAGGCCAAACAAAGTAGTTTCGCTTTCACACCGAAACACAGTGTCTCTACGACAAGGCGGCGGCAGCAACAATACTATAATAGAATAAAAGTCTATAATATCTATAATAGATACTATAATACTATAATAGAATAAAAGTTACACCTTCTTTCTTTGCGTAAACATTTGGGCGGTGTTATGCCAATCTTCCCACACAGTGACGTAGACATGTAGGGGCGTTTTTTTTTAACAAGGCGTTTTAGGAGGGTGTGGACAAGTCTTAACTTTTATAAAGAATATCTCTTTGGGTTTGAGACTTTAGTCTTTGCAACTTTAGGAATCTTATCTATGCACGAACAGCTCGTAACACTCCAAAGAGAAAGTAAAACTTGAAATCGCATCATTAAGCTTTTGAGGTATGGTATATCAAACATATGTATGTATGTATGTATCCTGTTGTTACCAGTGTTTGCACCTTGTTGTAAACTCTCTGTATTCAGGTTGCACGATTAATCGAATGCGACTGTCATGCGCATTTTGTTAGTAAAGCCGGTTCTGTAATCAGCAGTAAATTATCATCACATGCTTTCAGATGGAGCAGCATTTACTACACAGAGCCGTAGTTTACTTACAGTGCCATGCGAAAGTATAAATTTTTTCACATTTTATGTTGCTGCCTTATGTTAAACTGCTTTAAATAACTTTTTTCCACATCAATCTACACTCCATACACCATACTGACAAAGCAATAACAGAATTTTCACAACTTCGTAAATTTATTAAAAATAAAAAAACTGAAATAAGTACGTTGCATAAGTATTCATACCCTTAACTAAATATTTTGCTGAAGCACCTTTACAGTCTCAAGTCTTTTTTGTTTAATGCGACAGGCTTTGATCATCATCATTTGGCAATTATCTGCCATTCTTCTCCTCACCTCTTCACCTCTCAAGCTCTGTCAGGTTGGATGGGCGCAAATGCACATTTTCAAGTTTCTTCAGAATTATTTGATTGGGTTCAAGCTCATACTCTGGCTGGGCTACTCAGGAACATTCACAGAGTTGTCTATAAGCCACTCTTGCTGTGTGCTTAGGTTCATTGTCCTCTTTGAAGGTGAACCTTCTGCCCAGTCTGAGGTTCTGAATGCTCTGGACTGGGTTTTCATTAAGGCTAACTCAATATTATGGTGCATTGAGCTTATCTTCTACTCTGATGAGTCCCTCGGTCCCTGCCACTGAAAAACAGCCCCACAGCATGAGGCTGCTACCAGTGATGAGCAGTGCCTGGTTTCCTTCAAACATGATGCTTGGAATTGAGGTTCATCAGACCAGAGACTCTTGTTTCTCAGAGTCTGAAAGTCCTTTAGGTGTTTTTATGCAAAAAAAAAAAGATTTCTCCCATCTGCATATATGATCATGGAGTTCAACTAGAGTGACCATCATGGTCTTGGTCACCACTCTAACCAAGACCCTTTTCCATCAATTGCTCAGTTTGGCGGCCAGCTCTAGGAAGAGTCCTGGTTGTTTCAAACTTCTTCCATTAAGGGTAACAGAGACTACATGCTTCTGTGACCCTTCAATGAAGCAGATGTTTTTTTCTGAAATCTTCCCCAGATGTGTGGCTTGATGCAAACCTGTTTCTGAGCTCTACAGGCAGTTCTTTTGACCTCAGGGCTTGGTTTTTGCTCTGATATGCATTAGCAGCCGTTAGACCGTTTATTAAGATGTGTGTGCCTTTCCAAATCATACCCATTCAATTGAATTTGCCACAGGTTAACTTCACTCGAAGTGTAGTAACATCGACAAGCGCTTCCAAATGCCAATTTGATATCTCATATCAACTCCAGATCTTTTATCTGCTTAATTTGTCCTGAAGTAATGAGGGAATGGACAGCACATGGTCAATTAACCTTTTCTTAGTCAACTGTCCAAATACTATTGAGCCCCTGAAAATGGAGGTACTTTGCTTGAAATGCTTTGTTTAGGATACTTCCGGACCTGACTGTATGTATGTATGTATGTATATATATATATATATATATATATATATATATATATATATATATACACACACACACACACACACAGTGCTGTGAAAAAGTTTTTGCCCCTTTCTGTTTTTTTTTGTTTTTTTTTGCATGTTTGTCGCACTTGAATGATTCAGATCATCAAACAAATTGGAATATTACACAAAGATAACCCAAGTAAATACAAAATGCAGTTTTGAAATAATGATTTAATTTATTAAGGGAAAAAAGCAGTCCAAACCTGCCTGACCCTGTGAAAAAGTAATTGCCCCCTAAAATAACTGGTTGTGCCACACTTTGCAGCAAAAACTGCAATCAAGTGTTTGTGATAACTGGCAATGAGTCTTTCACATCGCTGTGGAGGAATTTTGGCCCACTCTTCTTTGCAGAATTGTTTTAATTCAGCCACATTGTGTGTTTATTAGTCACGTTGAATCAATGAAAGCAGTTGAATCTTCTGTTTATCCAGCTACCGCTATAGGCATTTACTGGGTTTCTTCTGCGAAGCGTAGGCTATTTGGAGTTTCAGCGCGAGAGCGCCCTCGCCTTTGGATGGAGATTTACTGCTGATCACAGAACCGTGCTTCACTGAAAGATACACATGACAATCGCAGCTTCTGTCGAATCGCGATTTCGATTCAATTTCGTTTTATCGTGCAGCACTACTCTGTATGTACATTCATGAAGGTGTCTCTTGATTGTAGATTGACAATGATGTACCTACCTCCTCCAGAATATTCTTGATTTCTGTTGATGTTATGAGGAGGGTTTTCTTCACCAAGGAAAGGATTTTGCAATAATCCATTTAAGTTGTCTTCCCTGGTCTTCCAGGCCTTTTGATGTTGTTGAGCTCACCAGTGCAGAATGTAGCCAACTGTTGGTTTTTGCCATCTCTCTTATAGATTTATGTTGTTCTTTCAGCTTAACGATGGCCTCCTTCATTTTCATCAAGATCTCCTTGGACTTCATATTGGTAGCACCAGTCAAACAGCTTCCAAATGCCAATTTGATATCTCATATCAACTCCAGATCTTTTATCTGCTTAATTTGTCCTGAAGTAATGAGGGAATGGACAGCACATGGTCAATTAACCTTTTCTTAGTCAACTGTCCAAATACTATTGAGCCCCTGAAAATGGAGGTACTTTGCTTCAGTTTTGAAATTATGATTTTATTAATTAAATGGGTCATATGATGTTGCTAAAAAGAACATTATTTTGTGTATTTGGTGTAATGAAATGTGTTTATGCGGTTTAAAGTAAAAAAAAACACATTATTCATTATTTTCCACATACTGTACATTATTGTTTTTCCTCTATGGCCCGCCTTTCTGAAATGCGTTGATTTTTACAAAGCTCATTGTTCTGAAAAGCGAGGTGTGCTCTGATTGGCCAGCTATCCAGTGCGTTGTGATTGGCCAAATACCTCAAGCGTGTGACGGAAATGTTATGCCCCTACCATACTGTGATGCCCTGTCCGGCCGGACCGACGAGACAAACATTAAAACCCATTACAAACGAGGCACTTGTTGCATACAGTGGGGACATAATTACGGATTATAATGACTTACACTGTCTTTTTACGCGTTGCGTTGCATCGCGCCGCATAAACATACCACCATGTCTGCATTTGTGATCGAAGAAATGAAAACTCGTGTTTGAATCGTCAGTGGCAAATCCTTTAAATGAAAACGTACTTGCAGTCTGTGAGTCAGAACAGCCAGCTTTGTAGTCTACTCTTCCACGATCAGGAAACAGTCCTTCATAAAATGTGCTGCACACAAATGAATCTTTGGGTTGAACTGTTCTGGAACAGTGTTGTAAATACAATTTAACCACTGATTTCTAGTCGTGTCCTCTTTTGGAAGACCAAACAAAGTAGTTTCACTTTCACAACGAAACACACGGTGGGCTAGAGTGAGCGGCGGCGGGCGGGCTTGAGAACGGCGCGGCCGGCGGATTTGACGAAGGAGCGGCCTGTGGGCTTGCGGCAACCACATGTGACGACCCCGGGCTGGACTCCGCTTCATCCACGGTGAAAGCCGATCCGGCGATCCACAGCGCAAAGTTGATGTATTTTCTCAGCGACCAGCACGGATCAGTTCTAGGCATGACGGAGCGGATATCGTCCTCTTTTGGAAGGTCAAACAAAGTAGTTTCGCTTTCACAACGAAACACACAGCGCCTTCACGACATGGCAGCAGCAACAATATTACAGCGCGAATAAAAGTTACGCCTTCTTTCTTTGCGTGAACATTTGGGCGGCATTATGCAAATCTTCCCACATCGTGACGTAGACATGTGGAGGCGTGTTAGAACGAGCCGTTTTAGGTAGGCGTGGTTGACTCTTAACTTTTATAAAGAATATCTCTTTGGATTTGAGACTTTAGCCTTTGCAACTTTTCAGATCTTCTTTATGCACCAAGAGCTTTTAACACTTCAAAAATACAGGAAAAATTTTAATCGCATCATATGACCCCTTTAAGGGAAAAAAGCTGTCCAAACCTGCCTGGCCCTACGTGTAAAAGTAATTGCCCACTAAATCTAATAACTGGTTGTGCCACCCTTTGCAGCAACAACTGCAATCAAGCATTTGCGATAACTGGCAATGAGTGGATTTTGGCCCACTCTTCTTTGCAGAATTGTTTTAATTCATTGGAGGGTTTTCGAGCATGAATGGACTGTTTAAGGTCATGCCACAGCATCTCAATCGGATTTAAGTCTGGACTTTGACTTAGCCACTCCAAAATCTTAATTTTGTTTTTCTTGAGCCATTCAGAGGTGGACTTACTGGTGTGTTTAGGATCATTGTCCTGCTGCATAACCCAAGTGCGCTTGAGCTTGAGGTCACAAACTGACGGCCGGACATTCTCCTTCAGGATTTTCTGATAGAGTGCAGAATTCATGGTTCCATCAATGTGAGACGAGCCTTTGTGTTCATTTTGGTCAGCAGTGGCTTTTGCCTTGGAACTCTCTCATGGATGCTGTTTTTGCCCAGTCTCTTACTTATTGTTGAATCATGAACACTGACCTTAATTGAGGCAAGTGAGGCCTGCAGTTCTTTAGATGTTGTTCTGGGTTCTTTTAATGACCTCCTGGATGAGTCGACGTTGCGCTCTTGGAGTAATTGTGGTAGGCCGGCCACTCATGGGAAGGTTCACCACTGTTCCAAGTTTTTCGCCATTTGTGGATAATTGCTCTGACCCTGGTTCGCTGGAGTCCCAAAGCCTTAGAAATGGCTTTATATTCTTTCCAGACTGATAAATGTCAACTATTTTGTTTCTCATCTGCTCTTGAATTGCTTTAGATCACGGCATGCTGTGTTGCTCTTTAAGCATGCTTCACTTTGTCAGACAGGTTCTATTTAAGTGATTTCTTGATTCAACAGGTCTGGCAGTAATGAGGCCTGGGTGTGGCTAGTGAAATTTAACTCAGCTTTCTAAAATAATGTGGTTAATCACAGTTATTTCATGATTTAACCGAAGGGGGCAATTGCTTTTTCACGTAGAGCCGATTAGGTTTGGACAGCTTTTTCCCTTAATAAATGAAATCATCATTTAAAAACTGCATTCTGTATTTACTTGCATTATCTTTGTGTAAAAATAAATTTGTTTGATGATCTGAATCTTTTAAGTGTGACAAATATGCAAAAAAAATAAAAAAAAACAGGAAGTGGGCAAAAACCTTTTCACGGCACTGTATATATATATATATATATACATATACATATATATATATATATATATATATATGTATATATATATATATATATATATATATATATATACAGAAAGATGCAAGAAAAAATTTAACTGATAAATTGAGAGGGGAAAATATGTAAAAATATCACATTTAAACATTTTAAATACTTTTAAATTCATGTTTGAACAATGTTTAATATTTTAAGTCAACATGAAAAAAATTTTCTAATTTTCAATTTTCTTTTTTTATTTCAATACAAATATAAATTTCAAAGCCAATTTAACCTAGATTTTAAGAAGATTTTTTCTTTATTGAAGACACATTATTATTGACCCACATGCAGTTCTGGTGTTAAGCTTGCATTGTGCAGGTGGAGTCACCTGGGGGCCCTGTTGTTCAGCTCACACTGTACTCTCTGAAGGACCCTCATTTAAAAGTTGCAGTGGGCCCAGTGGTTATCTCAAACTGTGTACATGAATGGCCTGGAGGCTTCAATGGTCAGACAGTATGCACCTAGGACCACAGTGTTAAGTTTCCTTTTGCAGTCTGAAGCCATGCAGCCTGTGACTTTAAAAGGCCCCTGGCATTCAAAGGCCTTGTGTGGCACTAGCCTGGTCCATTAAATAGCACTAATGTGCCAAAAATTTATTTGGGCTCTACCTCGCAAATATTGATATCGGGTAATATACTGAAGGTGAAAAACAAGAAACAACGATACTCTGGAAGGAAGTGTGACTCAGAATACACAAAGAGAATGAAAAGATAAATAAACAGCAAGGAAGGCAGAAGGACACAAAGACACAGAAAGCAAGGTCACCTGCTCTGCAGAGAGCCTTCCAGTCCCTGGACAAAGACAATGCCACAGACTATTAGTCAGTTTAGAGGACACGTCCGTGCATTATAGAGCTCTCTAAGGAAGTTTTTCAGAGGCATCAAACACTGCCTGAGGTTCTAGATTCAATGACAAGCCCAGGCTCTACAACCAGTGTTCAACTTTTTGTCATTGTGCTAATAAAATTCTCTTTAAGCCATACATTGCATTTTTTGATTATCAAAATTCCTGTAGTTCAGATAAATCATGCGATTCAGTTCGAACTAATTTTTTGCAAACCACTCTGAATTTTGCAGCACAATTAAAAAAAAAATTTTTTTTAACAAATAAAAATTACCTAATCAAAAGTAGTATGTATCTTCTCCTGCCTGTTTAGATGATATTGTTTAATCATCATGTTTCATTATAATTCACTGATGCGTTATATGAGAATGGTTTGATGTTTCAACTTGATATGGCCAGCATGGTCTGAGGATAATCTCTCATAAATTTGCACTCCAATGAGTGTTATAAAAGAAAGTATGTACACAAGGAATCTAATGCAATTATGGTGTAAATCTGGTGGTTAAAATAATTTTTTTTAACAATTGTGACATTTTGCCTACATATTTTGTCAACTTCTCATGTACTCTCAGGGTATGGTGCTGATGATATATTCATCACAATACGTTAATGCCTTGATAAAACACAGCATTTTACAACAAAATTTAAAATTATGAGTGATTTTTTTTTTTTGCCTAAGCAGTTAATCACAAACTCCATCATCCCACAGCTAATTTTATTTCAACTCAGTTGAGCAGTCACCTGTTCAGATTTGTTTCAGTGTTCTGTATGCATTTAACACTGTGAATGACATGAACAATAAAACCATTAGAATCGGCTGTGAGGTGGGATTGCAGGTTTTGTTGGTTTGGGGAAAATATCACATCTAGGAGCACTGGATATAATGGTAAGAGTAAAATGGTAGTATACTATCATAAAAATGCTAATGAGTCAAGAAAAAGATTAGGAAAAAATAACCTATATAATATTCAGTTTAATCATTGTTGCATTGTGGGATACAGTACTAAGCACAGTATGCTTTCATGTATACTGCACATATGTGACCCTGGACCACAAAACCAGTCATAAGGGAAATTCAGATTTATACTGAAAGTATAAATTTATATCTGTAAGCTGAATAAACAAGCTTTCCATTGATGCATGGTTTGTTAGCATAGGACAATATTTGGCCGAGATACAACTATTTGAAAATCTGGAATCTGAGGGTGCAAAAAAAAAATCTAAATATTGAGAAAATCACCTTTAAAGTTGTCCAAATGAAGTTCTTAGCAATGCATATTACTAATCAAAAATGAAGTTTTAATATATTTACAGTAGAAAATTTACTAAATATTTTCATGGAACATGATCTTTACTTAATATCCTAATGTTTTTTGGCATAAAATAAAAATCTATCATTTTGACCCATACAATGCATTTTTGGCTATTGCTACAAATATACCCCAGCGACTTAAGACTGGTTTTGTGGTCCAGGGTCACATATTAGCAAGTAAGTAGAAAGCCATCAGTGTATCCCATGCATTTAGAACATGGACCTACAGTAGCAGTGCATTGCAGTGTACTATTTCAAATATAATTGTTGTCTACTAATCACGCAGTTGTAGGGAAACTTAATATTTTTTGTGACCTAAATATTTGCAATAATATGTACAATATATCACAGTGTGCCATCATCTCAACAGCATCTGTGATGGAGCGGGGAAAAACTGTTAGGATCCTAGTGTCCTTAGTTAAGTTTATTTCTGGTATATCAGTTCAAAATAATTGACAATTTATGGAGCTTGAGAAATTTCAAGTTGAAAACAAGGTAACAGAGAAAAAAAAACTTTACAAAGACTAAAGCATATCTACAGCCCCACTAACATAAAAGTGTAATAAACAGTTAAAACAAGACAGTGACATGACACAGGTGTGTGAGACCATAAAGAAGCTCAGTGATTTAAACTGACAAGTCATCCATCTCTCCCTCGATCTCCTCTGTCCATCTCTATCCCTCCAGTCTAACCCATACAGGTAACAATCACTCATTCAACCATCCATCTTTCTGTCAGAACACACAGTCATTAAAGAAGAGCACATTCCCTGTCCATGATAACATCTCTCAATAAAAGAAGCTGTTTGGTACTTGAATAAATAAAGCACATATTACAAATAAACCAAACAAATCAATATCCATTAATACAGGAGTAGCAGTAGTTATTGACAGTAGTATAACAATAATCAGTAGAAAAAGCCTTCCATTCAAACACAAATTATTCTGTTCAAACTTAAAATTAACTTTTGACAAACAGCAGGGTTGGGCAAAATTCATACTTTAAGAATCAGCTTCCTTGAAATTCATAAATGTGAACTGCAAAATTCAATTGGCCACAGTCAGAATGTTGAATTGGTATTTGAATAACAGAAAGAGGAATTGACAATAGTAATTCTACCTAGAAATTTTAGTTTTATGACACAGCGTAGCTGCATCGTCAATTTAATCAGTTATTGTATACTTGTGCTTATTTAATCCCTAATACGCACAAATCATTTTTCTTTGAACAGACCTATTTCTATAAAGTAAATACATTGTTTAACTTCCAACCAAGGTTGTGTTTTATCTTGTGTTTCATGGAACTCATAGCTGAGCGTTCTGCAGCACAAAGTGCAGTGCTGTACCGGGTGAGATACTGAGCAAGTTTACTACATTAGAAAAGCCATACAGTACATATGGAGCTGATTATGTGATGCCAATGTCAAAATGTATTTATTTACAAATCATGTGCTATGGTAAAAGCATTTTGAGGTTATGCTATAATATTGTGCAAGGAACCACACAAAAATATTTGTTATTAATAGAAAATCTGTCCCCATAATCATCATTTTGAAAATAAATAAAAAAGTTGCTGCCATTTTACTGACTCTAGAGTTCATTTGAGCTGGAAGCTTTGATTAATTGTGTGTAAAGGTATGCTTTTAGAGTTTTGCAAAATTGTAGGTAGAGGCGTCTTTTTTTCAGATTTTAATTATGCCACCATGCATCACAAAAAATCATCAAATTGTTTTCAAATAATTTTATAAAAAATAAATACTGACCAAATTTGAACCTATCAATTACATTATATATTGAGCTTATCCACACGAGTACTAATAATAAAAGCATATTAGAAAATTCAGTGGTCCATTTATTAGTTGGCTTTGATTAAGTCCAAAAAAGTATTTGATTTTAATAGGTGGCATTTCAAAATTGTATTATTAATATCATCTAGAGTTTCTAGAAATATCCCATATGTTGTGTGTGACAACATTCGTGGCTAATTCAAACTGAAAAATAAAATTCTACTTTCGGTTTCAAATTACAATTCTGTATACTGATTGCTACCTCAATTCAAATTCAAGAATTTAAAAGCCATTCTAAATTTAATTCTGAATGGTGCACAACCCTGACAAGCAGATGAACAGTGTATGTACATTTATACTGTGGGCTGAGGACGTTTAACGTTGACCCACATTCTTCAAAGCTCAGTCCATCATCAGTCATGGGGTATCTCTCTATATGTCAGATGGTGATGAAGGCTCCTTGGTTGCTGTTGGCTGATTCTGGCTCCACACAGCGGCCCCGTCTTCGGGTCACTCTCCTCTTGCGGTGGAACTTGGCATAACAACGCAGACCTAAAGAATTTGACATTTACATTTATTATGTTTCGTTTATTACATGTTCCCAGGTTAGGGCCATGATGTAATAAAAAATAATAATAAACATTTTCTTTAAAGGGGTCATATGATGCGATTTAAATTTTTCCTTTCTCTTTGAAGTGTTACAAGCTCTTGGTGCATAAAGAAGATCTGTAAAGTTGCAAAGACTAAAGTCTCAAATCCAAAGAGATATTCTTTATAAAAGTTAAGAGTCAACCACGCCTACCTAAAACGCCTCGTTCTAACACGCCTCCACATGTCTACGTCACGATGTGGGAAGATCTGCATAACGCCGCCCAAATGTTCACGCAAAGAAAGAAGGTGTAACTTTAATTCTTGCTGTTGCTGCCGCTGCCATATTGTGAAGTCGCTGTGTGTTTCGATGTGAAAGCGAAACTACTTTGTTTGGTCTTCCAAAAGAGGACACAACTAGAAATCAGTGGTTAAGTTGTATTTACAACACTGTTCCAGAACAGTTCAACCCAAATATTCAGATGTGTGCTGTGCATTTTATGGAGGATGAGGACTGTTTCCTGAACCAGTAGCCTACAATGCGTCTGTGGCACAAAGGCTGTTTCTATAAAGTTGGGCAGTTCCAAATTTGCAAGGACAGTCTGGCGCTTCTGACTCACAGCCTGTAAGTACGTTTTTTATATTTAAATAATTTGCCACTGATTATTCAAACGCGAGTTTTGAGCAGTGTAGAGTAGGCTTGTTGTTTGTTGTTTCTCCGATCACAAATGCAGACATGGTTTTATGTTTGCGCAGCCCGATACGCATAAAAAGAGAGTATATGTCATTATAATCAGTAATTATGTCCCCACTGGATGCAACAAATGCCTCATTTGTAATGGGTTTTATTGGTTTTGACTCGTCCTGCTGGGAGACGGCATCACAGTATGGTAGGGGCGTAACATTTCCGTAACACGCTTGAGGCATTCGACCAATCACAACGCACTGGATAGCTGGCCAATCAGAGCACACCTCACTTTTTTAGAACGATGAGCTTTGTAAAAATCGACGCGTTTCAGAAAGGCGGGGCATAGAGGAGAAACAATAATGCACATTATATGGAAAATAATGTGTTTTTTTAACCTTAAACCGCATAAACACATTGCATTACACCAAATACACAAAATAATGTTCTTTTTAGCAACGTCATATGACCCCTTTAAGCAAAATTCTGTTTTATTTATTTTTCATTATTTATTTATTTATTTGTGAAATACTGTATGACCCAGACCGGTTTTATGAGATTCCTTTTTACATTTTGTTTGTATCGCTCTAGAATGTTACCTTCTAAGTAAACCAAAAAAAGTCATACCCACCCTCCTCACACATGCAGTCATCATAACACTTGTTGTTTAGGCCGCGATTGTGAGGTTTGCACTCATGTTCTCTCAGGTCACAACAGGAACCTGGTCGTAGCACAACAAGATAAACCACAAATGTAAACACTGGCAAGTATTTTATAGTATTTCTTATTCATACATATCATATTAAATAAACAGTTCACTGACAAAAAAACAAGTAAATTCTGTCATCGTTTACTCATCCTCATATCACTCTAACCCAATATGGCCTTTTCTACTGTGAAAAAAAAGAAAGAAAGGCCACTCTTTTCTATAGAAGGGCTATAGGTTACACTTTACTTGAAGGGGTGTGCATAAGACTGACATGACACCTTCATAATCATGACATGACACCTTCATAATCATGACATGACACCTACATAATTATGACATGACACATGTCATGAATATGAAGGTTTTTTATGCATGTTTATGACAACTGTCATTAAGTGTCATTCGCTCAGTTATGTAATTTTTAATGCAAAGATGACATTGTTTGAGATGTCTTTGTTATGGGCTATGGTTAGGGGTAAGGGTAGGGGTAGGGTTAGGTCAAATAATGTCATATTTGCATTAAAAATGACATAACTGAGCGAATGACACTTAATGACAGTTGTCATAAACATGCATAAAACCTCCTTCGTATTCATGACATGTGTCATGTCATGATTATGAAGGTGTCATGTCAGTCTTATGCACACCCCTTCAAGTAAAGTGTTACCGGGCTATATTATAGTGTTTTATTGTTCCAACAAACTTTTGCAAACATCATCGTAATGTGCATGTTGTGGTTGAAACTATACTGTACAGCTAACTCGTGGTTAGAAGCATATGACGATTAATCGAATGCGATTGTCATGCGCATTTTGTTAGTAAAGCCGGTTCTGTAATCAGCAGTAAATCATCATCACGTGCTTTCAGATGGAGCAGCATTTACTACACAGAGCTGTAGTTCACTTACAAGTTACGCAGACAATTTTATTGCGCGATTATGAAATCGAAGAAATCGTTTGTGATAATGACAGCTGTTTGCATAGCTTCTCAGTGAACTACGTACGGCTCTGTGTAGTAAATGCTGCTCCATCTGAAAGCATGTGAAAATACCACATTTAATAACATATTTTTACTCCAAACTCACTTCATAACGTCAGTCGAGTGTTTGAAATAAATCCTTCTGTGAGATGATGTGGCTTCTTACACAGAATAAGGCATGCAACATATTTCATAGTATTCTAAGCAGTGATAAAGGCATTGCATTATAAATATACTTTATTTTAATTAAAATTACATAAATAATAACTTAGATAAACCATATATTGTCATAATCGTGTGTTTATTAGTCACGTTGAATCAATGAAAGCAGTTGAATCTTCTGTTTATCCAGCTACCGCTATAGGCATTTACTGGGTTTCTTCTGCGAAGCGTAGGCTATTTGGAGTTTCAGCGCGAGAGCGCCCTCGCCTTTGGATGGAGATTTACTGCTGATCACAGAACCGTGCTTCACTGAAAGATACACATGACAATCGCAGCTTCTGTCGAATCGCGATTTCGAATCTATTTTGATTTATCGTGCAGCCCTATGTGGCATGTGGATTTAATCCTCTTGAGCAAAAAAGCAAGCTTATATGCAGGAGATATTATATATTTTATATTTCGTCATAATACAAAATGTTGTTTATTGTTTGTCACAGCAGGTTAGGATAAAAGATATATGTGGAAGAGATTTTAGAAGAGAGCTTTTTAGTGCCTTGGTGTTACGGTGACGCATTGCTGCCGCACACATATTATTTTTTCCACTCAATTATGTCGTTTAACGACATCTTTTCTCGTAATAACGAGATGTTTTCTCGTTAAAACGACATCTTTTCTCGTTAAAACGACATCTTTTCTCGT
>NW_015505905.1:247905-248177 GCF_001515645.1 Sinocyclocheilus grahami
GATAACGGAGGAAAGAAATGTCTGCTTTATTTTCTATACTTCCACAATAACAACAAAACGTTACAAATTGCTTTTGTAAAATAACAGGGAGCGCTTTCTGGCGTACCTTATGTCTAAAGGTCTACTTAAATAAAACAATCAAAACAAATTTGTTTTGATTTAATTCGTAGCCTATAGCCTAAATTCAACAAGAGGTACTGTACAGTCTTTCCCGTCTGAGCTCATCTGTATTTTGCGCTCACACCCATGCGCTGCGCAGCCTATTCCTTCAG
>NW_015505905.1:248368-248658 GCF_001515645.1 Sinocyclocheilus grahami
AACGACTGATCTTAGCGCTTAAGAGCGTTTTCTACGAGTCATTTTACGATAGTTCGTTATTGTTTCACGTGCATTTCCCAAAAATGCACTTAATGCAATCGTACGTAGCCGTGCTTTAAGTGCTACTTAGGAGTCGCTATCCGTTTGTCAAGTGCTGAAATGTCAGCTTATATAATGGCTCGTAATTGTAGTACACGCGCGTTTATTGAAATGTTAACCTAATCTACGTTCCAGAGAACTCGGATATAATAACTATTATTATATTATATTATATTATATTATATTTATAC
>NW_015505905.1:248745-266460 GCF_001515645.1 Sinocyclocheilus grahami
TCGTTATTACGAGAAAAGATGTCGTTTTAACGAGAAAATATGTCGTTTTAACGAGAAAAGATCTCGTTATTACGACATAATTGAGTGGAAAAAATAATATGTGTGCGGCAGCAATGCGTCACCGTATGATGTTATGTAAAAACTCCTAATAGTACAAAAGTACAAAGCAAAATACATACAATATTTTTTTCTTTTGATTTCTTGGTGAAATGACCCAGATATGTTCCTGACTAAACCAATGTGGTTCGGACAATGTTATCACGGTGTGAGTAGCTGGGTAATTTATTCAACGACACATCATACTAGTTAGGCAGAGTGTTATGTCACTATTCTGATTGAAAAGATCAGACTCAAAGGGTTAATCTCATACGTTCATGAATGTGCCCAGAAGACTTTTTTTTTTTAAATGCTCCTTCTGTGTTCCTTGGGGGGAAAAAATCATACAGGTTTGGTACAACATGATGAAAAGTAAGTAATGACAGATTTGTAATGTTTGGGTGAACTATTTCTTTGATAGTTGTAATATAAAAACAATCATAGTGGTGCACTGACCAGGGAGGCAGTCGAGATGATGGTCACATGGGTCAATGACATCAGCATCAAGCGTTGCGTTCCCATTACTTTTGTTTTTGCCACGACGTTTATCTTTATTGGGGAAACAGACAGACATAGGCCTCCTATGAAATCCTTTATTCAGAAATCAGCTGTGAGTTTGCAAATTATTTACGCATAGAGGTTTAAAGATCTGGGAGAACTACATCCGATCTTATAATCAAATATTTATCCAGATCTTTCAATATATCTTGGTCTAAACACCCCAAAGATTTTGGTCTTGAATATCTGGGGGAAAAAATCTTTTAAAAAAACCCTGCTGCAGGAAACAAATCTGACAGACTGTAAAATCACTGTTATTGATTAGACTTGAGAATGTCCTTTCATACCTTTTCTTTTGTTAGATGGCCAAGTGTCTACAGGCTTCATATCCTCATAATCAGTCCAGTCAAAGAGGGTCATGTCCAGAGTCGGCATCACCTCCCCTTGAGCCTTCCCTCGACCCGACTTCTGAATGAGACAGATTTAAATCATGGTTTTAGAAAGGTTTATTCTGGGTGATCCACTTGACACTTTTAACCCTCAATCTGTCCTTGGGGTCAATATGACCCCAATCAACTTTTACTTAATTAAAAAAAAACTTTTTTACATTTTCTACCTATATTCACATAAAAAACTGGGGTTGATTCGGTTGTTCTGAAGGTATGTAAAAAATTTTTTTTTACTAATCTGGTATTTGGGGTCAATATGACCCCACATTGAAATGAATGGGAAATGCGAAAAAATCTATATATTTTTTTTTTCATTTGTCAAAAAAAATCTATAAATCTGGCATAAATCGGAAATTTACACAAACACACATACACACACACACGTGTGTGACTGCAACAGAGAGCATTTTTATAGAAATTGGCAAATAAAATCAATAAATCCTGCATAAATCTGAAAATGGCCACACAAAAACAAAGGCCTGATACTAGAGCACAAATGCAATGTGGAACGAGCATACTCACTCACGCAGACACACACTCTCTTCTCTCTCACACACAAACACACACCTTTTTTTAGGTCTCTACATATGGAACCCAGCCCTCTACCGGTTCTCACAGATTCATCGAGAGAGGGCCTGGCGCCGGACGCTCCGCCACGTCTGGCTGCCGAGGGGACGGACGACCGCAACAGGGCCTACTACTACAGATATCTGCCAGCGAGGCGCCACGAGCCAGCACCCAGGAGGATGCAACACTTCTAGTTGAGTGAGCCCGCAACCTGAACGGGCAGGGCACACCCTGTGCCTGATAAGCCAGGGTGATGGCATCCACTATCCAGTGGGCCATCCTCTGCTTAGAGACGGCATTTCCTTCTGCCGGCCTCCGTGAGCTGGTCTGAGGTCCTGAGCTTTGTGTCCGGTCTATGTAGCAGCTTAAGGCTTGGACGGGATAGAGCAAAGCTAGGGCTTTGTGTGTGGTTTTTATTTACATTTAAGTTTATTTACATAACTTGTTATTTCTACAAGTTTTTCTCTAAGCAGCAGATGGCATAATTCTACACCTAACACCTAGATCAATATCCAGAAACAACTTAAATCAAATTTAGATAATCATTTAAGTGATTTTTTTCATGAAAATATAATATTTAACATGCAAGCTAATGGTGTGGTTGAGGATTTTTGTGGTAAATAGGTACAAAAGTACTTCATATCTCCCAAAACACAGCTCTAATGTATAGATGAGAAGTAAACAAAATGTTTTATATATTATTTGTATGATTAAAAATGTATATATTTTTTACAATTACTCTTTCAATTTTGGGGTCATATTGACCCCAAATACCATTAGTGTAAACAGGAAATGAGAACCATATGAGGGTTAAGCAAGGTGCTAACTCAAAACCTGTGATATAACAACTTTGCATTGATCTATATTACAGGATAGCTGTACTAACAACATTAAAATAGCTAAGAAATTCTTAAAGATACTAAATAATATCCAGAATGCTAACTTCTGTGAAGTTAAATATTGTGCTTGTCCTGGCTCACCCAGTCAGAAAAAGCATCATGTTTAGTGAGAGCACCACCTTCTGGTCATCTTCTGGACAAAAGGCGTTTTGTATTTTTAGTACTAAAAGCATTTTCTGCATAATTCAAAAAGCAATAAGCAGTTATGCCATCACAATAAATAAAGCTCTGGGTTTATAACTACAGGTTATGAGTTCAAATCCCACATGGGGTGATGTTGAGATTCTTCCTCTGTTGAGATTGATTTTGTCTGGCATTGCATTTAATGGAATATAGCCTGTGCTTGTCCCTGTGATTGTTGCATACACCTATATTGTTTTTCACCTGCTGCACAGCTTTGGAAGCTTTGATAAGATTTTGATAAGATATTTTAATATTTTATTTTTGAAATAATGTACACTGATAAATATTGTATAATGAGACTGGGGACATTTAAAACCATAAATAGGCTCAATGTTGATATCATGTTGATATTAATTTACAAATAACTGCCTGGCCTCACACCGTGATTCCAATTTAAAGGGCTCTTGATGTCCAATTTTTAAATACAAGTGTAAGAAAGACATGAAAGGCTTGATGACCAGTCATTTTATTAGTCATTAGACCAAAATACTACTCCATGCTTTATTATTAAAGATCTAAGTGTTATATTAGAAAGCAAATTGCTTTTTGAAAATCATATTTTCCATGTTACCAAAACAGCATTCTTCCACCTTTGAAACAATGCCAAGTTACGGAACATTATCTGTTTCTAATACAGAAAAACTATACTCCATGCATTAATGACCTCAAGACTAGATTATTGTAGTGCACTGCAAAGTGCCTGCCCTGCATCCATAAACAAGCTTCTGATGATTCAAAATGCAGCTCCTAGTGTTCTTGCCAGGTCAAATGTATTATCTTATCACACCAATTTTATCGTCTCTAGACTGGCTAACTCTCAAGTTCTGCTTTAGTTTTTAAATATTGCTACTGATGAAGCCCTAAATAGCCGAGCTCCTTTGTATTTAACAAATCCTCTATCTCATTACAATCCATCATGCTCTTTAAGGTCACAAAACTCTAGGATATCAAAGTCCACTATAGAAGCTTTTCCACATTTGGCTTCTAAACTCTGGAACAGCCTTCATGATAATGGTCGGCACTCAGATTCACTCTCTCAGTTTCAATGTGGATTAAAGACGTCTCTCTAAAGCATTTACATAACACATCTCATAATACAGAATTCCAGTTATGTCTAATGAAATTGTAACAAAAGCACATCATCTTTGTATAAAATAACATGCACAGCAGTTATGCTAATCATTTTCTATCTTAAGATGCCCATCCTGATGTTGCACCAATTCCAATTTGGGTCCAGCATTACATGTGAAGACTTCAGATGACTTACGAGACTGACAAATATTATCCATGTCATAACCATTACGATCACAAGCTGAATCATCGCCTTAAGGATAGTATAATTTTGTCTAACTAAACCTTATTTTTTTCTTTTTTATTTATAATTTTTTATAGTGCAAATTTTAGTGAATTGTGTTAAATCCACCTAGGGTCAATTTTTACATAATTTTAGAACTTCAGCATAATACAAGGGTTAGAAAGATTAAAGCAGATGTAAGGAATTTAAGGAAATGTTCCCCATATTTATTAGATCCCAAAGACACTGTCACGCTGCTACATGCATTTTCCGTAAAGCTGCTTTAACATTTTATGTACTGTGAAAAGCACTAAACAAATAAATGTGACAAAGCAAGAAAGAATGAAAGAAAGCAAGAAAGAAAGAAAGACTACAAAATCAATGTGAAAGTAATAAAAGTAGACCTGATTGACAGTCTTCACGTACAATATCCATGACTGCAAATCCCAATTCTAAAATTTCCTGAAATTCCCTTGGATTTTCCATGTCCCTTGAAACCCTAAATAGAGCTGTATGAACAGTCAAAATCTATGCTTTTGTGTTCTAAAAGAGCTAGATTTACTAAACAAGGCAACTTGGTGTGAGACTGCAATCCCATATGAGCACTGATGGGAATGGAAAGTTCTGCAAGAGTACTATTTCCATAATGAACAACACGATCCAAAAAACAGTAAACTGACTACCACAAATTTTAGTAAACACAATATATAATTCATTTAAATACTCTCCTCACATTTATTTTCCTAAAATCAGCCACAAAAATGACTTTTCACTGCTAATTTTTCACTGCATGTCGTTGGCAAATCCTGACACTAGTTTTTTTTTACCACCAAAAGAGGGTTTGCGCTGGTGCAAGCTATTAGTAAATCTGGCTCCTAGATGTGTATACACTGAAGTCTGCACTCTAAAGCTTCTGGCATCACATGCTGATATGTGTGTGATCTCTTGTAGAGTCTGTGTCTTTGCCAGCGGCTGGAGCAGGAGCGGCACAGACACAGTGCAAGTGAACAGCATTGAGGACGGTGCTCTTCTGGGAGTTGAATGACTGGAGAGGCGAAGGACAGAGAGAATCTAACCAGAGTAATAACTGACTTCTGCTGCTCATTCCCTCAGCAATACAAGGAAAAAACACTGCGTGCTATTCAAAATTGCTTTTGCATCACGTTTGAGAACTGGATCATTTATGACATGCCATCAAGATACCACATTCTCTCAGTTTCCCTCTTGACATTTTATTTCATGATCAAAATATACCTTAGTTGTAGTAGAGGTAGATGGATAGGTATATCGATTGTCTCTAAAGACTACAGCTGATCTACTAGAGGAATGGCAGTTAGATTAAGTGCAAACTGAAGATCTCTCTTTGTATTTCTTTATCTAAGGCTGTTAGTGATCGAAGCCTAATTAGAACTGTCCAAAGTACTTTAAGTCACTGAACTGCAAACCACAGCATTTGAGTAGCAGCTGAGGGTTTGTGTGTTACAGTCTTAATTCTCCATTGACACACGGTGTATGTAGCCACACCACTAACACATGCTTCTATACAATTTGGCATTATAGTGCATATTGGCATTAGAGTTTTGCACACTACACTCTTAAAAATAAAGGTGCTTCAAAGGGTTCTTCAAGCAATGCCATAGAAGAACCATTTTTGGTTCCACAAAGAACCATTCAGTCAAAGGTTCTTTAAAGAACCATCTCTTTCTTAACTTTTTATAATCTGAAGAATGTTAAAGGTTCTTTATGGAACCATTTAGACAAAAATGTTCTTCTATGGCATCGTGAAGCACTTTTATTTTTAAGAGTGTAACCTCATGCAGCAAGACTTGTTCTGTCAGTTCATCAAGATGTAATAAAATGTGTTTCTTCAAGCATGTCTGTTGCTTGTATCCAAGCAACAGCATTTCTTGTTAAATTTCCGAGATGTCTCACAAGTCTCACATCACAGTCGCCGAAAGATGAAAAAAAAATGTACATGTCATTTGACTGTTTCTACATGTTAACACCCTTGTTGGGATCTTTTGAAATAATTTTCAGAGCATCTGGTGCTACACACAGCCAGAAGCACCACAAGGTTTGACAGACTTAACAGTGTTTTGCTCTTATTGTGAGCAAATCTAAAATAAACAATAGTATCTATCCCACCTCTTTTATTTCACCATGAGTGGGTGCACTGACATGTAAATGTGTACCATACAGGTCCGTAACCATCACAGACTTTAGATATGGCCAAACTGTCCACAACCAATGGCAATGCAAACTGCTTCACTTTCCTGTCAAATTTTGCAGTTGTGAATTGAAAATATAGGCAGTCATTGAAATATGACAAGACAAGTAGCATTTCTCAATTTTCAACATATTATGCACAAAAAAAAATTGCATGGGTGAATATTTTAAAATAAAATGATTATTTGAAAACAGTTCAACTTGATTACTTTACAAAAATTAATTTTTCTTGTTCTTCTATCTTTTTCTTTATTTTCCAAAAATCCATTTATTTATTTAATTTAAATAAAAAGACCAATACCGTTGTGTTATTCTAAAATAAAATAAAATAAAATAATTCCTCAAGATTTAATCTATTTAAGATTGAAACTTGGAAATCACCTATTGACTTAAATCATAGAATTTTCACCAGTATCAGTTTATGCTCATCGCTGTGTCTCATTCTGGCAGCTTACTTTCCTTTCTGGATTATTTTAGCAAAAACACTATTCTTTTGCTGCCTTGTAAGTGTTTGCATTTCCTTAAGGAATTGCAAATGTAGTTTTTATTAATATCAGCATCCAGGCCTAGTGATGCCTCTCAAGAGAATCTGAATATATACGAGGAGTGATAAAAAGATATCCAGGGAGGAGAATGGAGTAGAACAGATGGCTGTGAAAAAGAGGAGCAGGAGGATGGGCGAGTGACATCTCACCCCTTACTCGCTCTGTTGACAGCTCCCCTTCTCCCTAGTGCAAAGCGAGCTGGGTAATTTTACTCGTGTATGATCCAGCCCCGGGCGGCACTCAGTAATAAGCACGGCACAGAAGCACAGGTAAATAAATCTGTGTGATGAAGCGCTACACACCGCAAGGATGACAAGTACCTCCACTACTGGCTCCAAACAGCATTTCAATATCTATATCTGCCACAGTGTGCGGTTCAAATGAAGATGTTCATTTTGGGATCTAACAACAAAATGACAGAGTGGAAAAAGACTCAAGGCAGTATAAAGCAGACTGAAAGCAGCAAAACGTCCCAAGAGTAATGCCACTGACTTAAGTATTTCTAACAATAAAATCAGGATGCTGGTGAAATGTTTAACAAAAAAAAAAGGAATCCAGGCAAAACAATGCAAAAATGCTTTTGTACACAGTCCTCTGTGCATATGAGAGGAATAACAGCATCTTAGAAAACTAAACACTCTGAACAACACAACAGACGAGGAGCAGGAGGATGGGCGAGTGACATCTCACCCCTTACTCGCTCTGGTGACAGCTCCCCTCCTCCCTAGTGCAAAGCGAGCTGGGTAATTTTACTCGTGTATGATCCAGCCCCGGGCGGCACTCAGTAATAAGCACGGCACAGAAGCACAGGTAAATAAATCTGTGTGATGAAGCGCTGCACACCGCAAGGATGACAAGTACCTCCACTACTGGCTCCAAACAGCATTTCAATATCTATATCTGCCACAGTGTGCGGTTCAAATGAAGATGTTCATTTTGGGATCTAACAACAAAATGACAGAGTGGAAAAAGACTCAAGGCAGTATAAAGCAGACTGAAAGCAGCAAAACGTCCCAAGAGTAATGCCACTGACTTAAGTATTTCTAACAATAAAATCAGGATGCTGGTGAAATGTTTAACAAAAAAAAAAGGAATCCAGGCAAAACAATGCAAAAATGCTTTTGTACACAGTCCTCTGTGCATATGAGAGGAATAACAGCATCTTAGAAAACTAAACACTCTGAACAACACAACAGACCTTCATATTCAAGGACGCTTCTGCTTGCCAGGGTACCTGGGGTTTGGTGGAGGCTGGGGACAGTGTTGGGGGATGCTCGTTGATTGCCGTGGTTACCAAAATGGGGAAGAGAGGGGAGGGAGCTTCAGTGAGTGGGGCATTGTCGTGATTGGGCGGGGAGGTGTAAAAACCATCCTCAAATGCATTCATATCCTTCGACAAGGAGCCTAATTCTGGTTCAGGTTCATAGAGATCCCCTAGGAGAAAAAGAGAGAGAAACTATGGTCAGTCTTTAATAAAATTAGCATAGTTTAGACTTGGCAAACATCTCATATGGCTACTTATAGACACAGAAACAAACCCAATGTTACTAGACTCCATAGGCCTATTGAACATCTCAGGCTTTATTGTTAAATATATTTAATTCTATACAGTGCACTATATACACTACTGATCAAAAATTTAGAATATTATGATTAAGTCTCTTATGCTTGCCAATTAAGGCTGCATTTATTTGATCAAAACAGTAAAAACAGTAAAACTGTGAAATATTATTAAAATTTTAAATAACTTATCTTTTACATATATTTTGAAATGTAATTTTTTTCATTTATTCCTGTAGTAAAACGGAATTTTCAGCATCATTACTCCAGTCTTCAGTGTCACATGACCCTTCAGAAATCATTCTAATATGCTGATTTGCTGCTCAAGAAACATTTCTGATTATTATCAACATTGAAAACAGTTGTGCTGCTTTTTGTGAAAGCTGTGATACACTACCATTCAAACATTCAGTATGTTGGTTTAGTATAAGAACCATTATTAATAACTGAGCGACAAATCAGCAAATTAGACAGTACTGAACCAAGCAGTATATTGTAGTACATATTGTACATAGTCTTTGTTCTTTGAATGTGGTTTGAAGCTGGATGTGTGCTTAGCTGAATAAATGTGAAATTACTTGGGAAAAATATTCTATATCTATCTGCCAGTGAGCAGGGAAAGTTTAGATGTCACTGCAAATATAAATGAATAAACTTCACCCCAAAACGTCTCGGTTACGTAAGGTAACCCTCGTTCCCTGAAGGAGGGAATGGAGACGTCACGTCGGATGATCGACGAAATTGGGATCTCGCTTAGAGAGACCAATCCACTTCGAGTGTAAACTAAACGAGCCAATGCACATTGGCATGCGATTATTGCATCCAGCTGCTGCTGATCACAGCGTGAGTATAAGTAGGCAGCAGATGCAGCGCATATTCAGGTTTTCGCTGAGGAGTCGAGCCGGTGACCCGGCCACTCAGCGGTGGTACAGGAGCTGTGGCGACGGGACGTGACGTCTCCGTTCCCTCCTTCAGGGAACAAGGGTTACCATACGTAACCGAGACGTTCCCTTTCAGTCGGTCACGACGAAATTGGAATCCTACCAAAGGGCCACAGCTACTGCCCCTTCCAGTGTCCTGTGGAAGCCACCTGCGCCCCTACTTTTTGGCGTAGGCCAGGGCTTCTTCACAAGAGGACCAGCTACTGCTGCTATGGCACTACCCAATGAGTAAGACTGGATAATACTGGGAAAACGTACCCGTTCTACTTGGAACAGGGGCGTTACGGAAGCTCGAACCTTCCCGAAGGAGGTTTCGGAAGCAATACACATATGGACATCCCTTAGGTGCATATGGAAAAAATGGAGGTGATTGAACCCTCTTGGAATGGCAGAAATCTGCCGGGGAAACACGGGCCATTCTCCCGGGAGCGCAGCTCGGGACAGCCGATGCTGCGACCGACATCCGATCATCGGGAGGAGCCTTGGAAGAAACAGGTGGTATCCCCCGGGAGGATCCAGCCTGCTCTCTCGAGGGATCCGCTGCGAAGTGCCGGCTGGTTCGGGCGTCCCCTTCCTTGTAGGAGGGGAATTCCTTACCGTGACCGTGAGACCAGTCCGCCCACTGCCAGAAAAAGGGTACCCCCGGCTGCCACCAGAGGGAACCCCAGATCTAGGCAGTGGCACGGGCACTCCGCCCCCTTGCAGGTAACGGAGTCTGGTCCGCAACTCCGAGATGGTCATACCCCCGCAATGGGAGCATGAGTCATCCACGAAAGCTGCCTCAGCGTGCTTCACACCCAGGCACGAGAGGCAGCGATCGTGACCATCACCCGGCGCCAGGTAACAAACAAACCCAGAAACAAACAGGTGGTAAGACATCTTCAAAAAGACGTTCCACCCGTGAAGCTCTTTTAGAATGGAAAATTGCTCTTTCAGTGTGCTGAAGCGCACAGGGGAGATGGCCGTCTGCAACACACACAGGGATAGTGCAGCCTGCTGTGTGCAACCCACTTGACACGGGAAAACCACCGCCGCTGAAGCGCCGTCCACCAGCACGAGAGCCCACAAAGAGCGTGCTTGACTCGTAGTCTTTACTCGTAGAAGGTCAGGAGCAGAACGATAGAACTGCTCGGCTCCGAAGCGAAAAGCTGAATATGCGCTGCATCTGCTGCCTACTTATACTCACGCTGTGATCAGCAGCAGCTGGATGCAATAATCGCATGCATCACATCACAAATGTAGTTTTAGGTGCTATATTACCACTTACGTATGTAATTGCATGTTGTGTGTCATTTCTGTGGATAACATTAGCCTTTCCCTCATACAGCTTCAGCTGACTTTAAATGTAGTACACAAGCATTGTGACTAACTTGACAGTCATTGGTTACTATAAGCTTTCAATGTATGGAAAAAAAGCAGAGATTGAAAAATAGGTCGGCACAAGTATTTGAAAAAACAATTTCAATATGGCTTAGTGTGATTATTAAATGAAAGGCTGCAATTTAGTCTGATGCAGTGCATTTTTCAGAGTGGAGCATGGAGCATTTACATTTTCATAATTGCCAAGATTAAAAAATATATAAATTTTAGCATTTTATCAGATTACTAACGAGAAGTGTTTATAAACCTGTTGTCAACTAAACAGACTTAAAAGACTACCTGCAGTTTTTCGCCAAAGGTTTAGCTTTTGAAACAGACTTTTGTAAAAGCCAAATTTTTCCATTTTTAGTAATTAGCCATTTTTTGTGATAACCAAAAGAAGTCTTAGTAGGTTGTTGTAAACAGGGGTGTCAAACTCAATTCCTGGAGGGCCGGAGCCCTGCAGAGTTTTGTTCCAACCCTGCTCCAACACACATACCATGTATGTTTTCAAATAAGCCTGAACGACTTGATTAGTTGGATCAGGTGTGTTTAATTAGAGTTGAATCTAAACTCTGCAGGGCTCCGGCTCGCCAGGAATTGAGTTTGATACCCCTGTTGTAAAGACTGAACCCTTAAAAAGCAACTATTGCCATTGGCACCAGTGTGATTCCTTTGTCCTTTTTGCATAGATGTTTCAGCAAACAGAAATATGGGGGATGATTTCTTATGAAATAAATGCTTACCATATTGCAAATTGCAATGACTCGTATTAACTAAGTAAAAAATTCAGCAAATCTCAATTACCTTTAGCTCGACCTTTGTCTCTTTTGTCTCCCTGCTTTCTGTGATCAGCCTGATGCCCGTGACCATGTCTCCTGCCTTTACGATTGAACTCTCCCTCCGGTGGATGATTTCCCCGCCGCATATGAGCAGGACCCCTCACCTCCTCATGAACCTCCGTCCTCATACTGTCCCCAGGACCCATCTCCAGCCTTACAGGGCTCAGACCCTCCAGACTTGTCCCATCCTCCTCCAGTCGATCCAGTGGCCTTTGTGAGTGAAGCCCAACACTATCATCCCTGTCTTTACGAGGCCAGTGTCTCCGTCTTTGGCTGCCGCCCAGAAGTCCCATATCTTGGTCTTGCTTGGAGTCAGAGGTGGAAGACCGGGTCAGACTCTTTTTGGCATTTTCAGATGGGATCTCAGAGCTGTACGAGGTGTGGGACAGTGTGATGAGGAGCACAGCCAAGAGACGACAAAAGCCGGGAGCCGCCATCTTCAAACACAGTGCCACCTGTTGTTTAGGGCAAGATCAGGTCAGACTTTAACACTTTTGCACTTTGAATACACCTTCATTATTATTTTGAGAAATGCTTATTAAATATATACAGTATATATATATATATATATATATATATATATATATATATATATATATATATATATATATATATATATGTATATATATATTCTTTTTACATATATCATAATTAATTCCTAAATATTTACAACACATGACATTTTAGGTCACTTTATTTTAAGGTCCAATTCTCACTATTAACTACGACTTTTGCCTCAATAAACTCCTAATTACTGCTTATTAAGAAATAATAAGGTAGTTGTTAAGTTTAGGTATGGGGTAGGAATAGGATTAAGTGATGTAGAACATGCCATGCAGAATATACGCTTTATAAATACTACTAAGTAGCCAATATGCTAGTAATATGCATGCTAAGCAACTAGTAGTGAATAATATTGAGAATGGTAACACTTCAGCATAGGGACCAATTCTCACTATTAACCAGTTGCTTATTAGCATGCCTATTATTAACATGTCGGCTGTTTATTAGAACTTACAAAGCACATATTCTGCATGACCATATTCTACATCCCTAATCCTACCCAATACCTAAACTTAACTCCCTTACTAACTTTTAATAAGTAGCAAATTACAAGTTAATTGAGTTAATTGAAATCATAGTTAATGGTTTGTTAATAGCGAGAATTGGACCTTAAAATAAAGTGTGACCACATTTTACAACGGGAACTAAGGTTAGTGTGATTGTTAATGATTTGATAGCTAGTAATATGCATGCTAAGCAACTAGTAGTGAATAATATTGAGAATGGTAACACTTCAGCATAGGGACCAATTCTCACTATTAACCAGTTGCTTATTAGCATGCCTGTTATTATTTTATTAGTACTTATAAAGCACATATTCTGCATGACCATATTCTACATCCCTAAACTTCACAACTACCGCACTAACTATTAATAAGCAACTATTTCTTTATATGCAAAATTTACTCAATAGGAAATGAATGAGTACACCTATAATTAATTTGAGCTGGATGAATAAATGATCATCCTGATTCCGTACAGTACATCCACAATTTTTATTGCCGCCTCAATACCCATTCAAGTAAAATTATCAGAGGAGAACATTACTCTTCATTGCCTTTGCAACTGGAGAGCACATTAAAATGGCAAAACTTAAATTGCAGCTCCATCTCTCACCATTATTGCCTTATAATTGGTATCTCAGTGCTGTGATTTAGGTAATGAATCAAGCTCAATGAAATAAAGCAGAATTTAATGAGAAGGGTTTGGTACAACTGGGCGGTAATGAGGAGCGTTTGATATGCCATGGTTTATATTATCCATCTTTCACTTTCGCAATCAGATTCAAAAATGTCTTGCATGCACACAAAGCAAGGTTTAAGACAACTTTCTACCACCAATCTTTACTACGTACTCTCATCCAGAGATATGGCAGTGTACATACAGGTTTTAGCATTGTGTTAGTGCTACCATTAGCATTAGTATTAATTAGTGCTTGTATTGAGTTATTGCCCATGCTTTTATGGGCTTAGGGGTGTGTGCTTACATTGTGTTGGTGTCAGCATTAGCGTATTTAGGTCTCTCTGAGACTTTCTTTAATGTGGGCGGGGGTAGTTCATCAACCTGGCAACCCGCTAAGGCAGCCATTCTGCTCTGTGAAGACAGTGGCGTATGATAAATCAATGGGTATTGAGCTCTTGTGGGTCGATAGTTGGACCAGCCTTATCAGCCACAGTCATACAAATGCACCTCACACCCTACAGAAATCATTGTGTAGGGTTGCTAGCTAGGGGACTTTATTGTGGGCTATTTAAGAACCCATCCACAAAGACTAAGTGAAGGAAATTGCATATGAGGCTGGGTAGCAAAACCCCTGCCAGAGGAAATTTGTATCAAGATTGCAGGCGCTTCATTTGGGAATACACACTGACTGCTTTGGGCTGTATCAGTGCTTTTCACAACTCTGAGAGGGTTTAGAGCAACCGCTGAGCTTTAGTCTCCACACAATTGCTGGTCTCTATTCAGTATGAGCACTCCCCCGTAGACTTTGTTAGTATGACAAGTGTGTTCGTTAGTAGTTCATTAGTCTCAAATCCACCATACAAAAAACAACAATAAAGATACCAACAAAAAAAAAACAGCATAAAAAACAAACAACAACAACAAAAAAAATGTCTGGAAGCTTCTAAGTTTCCTGAAAATTCTTAATAAATGAAGGCTCTGGGTGATTTGAGTTCATGCTGATCCCATACAAAAACTGCCTACTGTCATGTGACTAAAAGGTGGAGCTTTGAGGGAGCTGAATGATGGGATGAAATTAAGTCTTGAGATGTGGGAGCCGTGCACCCTGCTGGGCTTGGTAGGACCTCACCCACAAAGACCACACACCATTTAAATAGGAGTCATGGATAACATACACAACATCTGGCATGACATGGCATATGCAGGGCTCAGGCTTAAGGTGAGATGCAGACCGTGGGATGACAAAAGGGGGGTGGGGAACCTTATGTATCCAATGCACGATTTATAAAGATGCTGGGATGTGCAAAATCAATAATACAGCCACTGGCTAAAATGTTGCCTATTTGTTCTATGTACAATGGCCTTTATCAAACAAGAGAGTAAATATAATTTTTTTTTATAAATCTGCAACACTAATTTTTACTTTGACAGTAAGAAATAGCTCAGTATTAATAATTACTGCCGATTTTCACCTTTTCAGGAGAACGATGTTTTACCCAGAAAATGTGAGTATCACTGTGTTCTTGGTGATTACAAGTGTGTTACTATCCTAAGGTGTTCTGAGTGGCTTATACAGTACCATGCTACTATGGTTAGGTGTTCTGAATGTTTATTGTCATATTGTTATGTGGTTGTTCAGGGTGGTTGCTAGGACATTGCTGGTCAAAAAAAAGGTAACACTTTATTTTAAGGACCAGTTCTCACTATTAACTTTAAGCGTGCATATTACTAGCATATTGGTTGTGTATTAGTACTTATAAAGCACATATTAATGCCTTATTCTGCATAACCATATTTTAGATCCTTTACCCCACACCTAAACTTAACAATTACCTTATTAACTATTAATAAGCAGCAAATTAGGAGTTTGTTTAGTGAAAACTCTTAGTTAATAGTGAGTATGTCTTCTCTGTTCTAAAGTTTTACCAAATATATATAAAATTTATGTTTGTGGCAAGTAAAAACTATGAATTATCATATAATTTACAGTGCAAAACATGTTTATATTCATTATATTTTATTTCATCACTTTCTTATTTTTGTCATCAGTTATGTGCTATGCATTAGGTTGTTTTATGTTACATTTTGTGTTATTTAGTTTATGTTTATTGCATTAAGTATTGCGTGCATTCGTGTGGTGTTTGTCTTTGTTTGTATAACCCTGTGCACCATCCATAGAGATACATTGGCCATGTTTTATTCTTACAATTAATTCTGATTCATTCATGTGATTTTCTGTTTTACCATCTGTTATGGTGGTTATAAGCACATTTTAAGAGGGAAAAAGTAAATTGGTATATTAAAATTAAAATAATAACTTGCTTAATAATAATAAGATATATAATAAATAATTATATATCTTAATAAAAAGTTGTAAAATACACAGGCGCCAATATACCATCCTGTAATACCTGAAGAATTGTCACCATATTTTTTAACAGAATTTTTGGAAACCACAGCTGCCAGATTGTTATCAAAAATATAACAGGATTTGAGATATCCTATCCAGTTTAGCAGTTATTACTTATTAGTTACATGAGCATAAATGTTAACAGTTAATAGTTAAATGTTCATATCACCCTAAGTATGAGCAATAATAATATGCTTTGTCTTTGTTTGTATAACCCTGTGCACCATCCATAGAGATACATTGGCCATGTTTTATTCTTACAATTAATTCTGATTCATTCATGTGATTTTCTGTTTTACCTTCTGTTATGGTGGTTATAAGCACATTTTAAGAGGGAAAAAGTAAATTGGTATATTAAAATTAAAATAATAACTTGCTTAATAATAATAAGATATATAATAAATAATTATATATCTTAATAAAAAGTTGTAAAATACACAGGCGCCAATATACCATCCTGTAATACCTGAAGAATTGTCACCATATTTTTTAACAGAATTTTTGGAAACCACAGCTGCCAGATTGTTATCAAAAATATAACAGGATTTGAGATATCCTATCCAGTTTAGCAGTTATTACTTATTAGTTACATGAGCATAAATGTTAACAGTTAATAGTTAAATGTTCATATCACCCTAAGTATGAGCAATAATAATATGCTTAATAATAATAATAGTGATGTGTGAGTTGATGATAAGCTAATCATATCAGAAATAGGCGAGTCAGACAGATCAGACAGATTTGACCGCAATTTCAAAAAGAAGTTACTATGTCTGTTTTTGAAGCAATAGGCAGAAAACATTTTGGAAGAAATAGTACAACACCTTAAATCGTCAACCTGCTATCTTGACACACTTCCCTCATTTTTTTTCAAAAGTGTGCTTAACTGTTTAGAAGCAGATTTTAGAAGCAGAATGCCTCACTTCTTTCTGGGACTTTTCCAAAATCCCTGAAAACTGCAGTTGTTAAGCCCCTTCTGAAAAAGAGCAATCTTGATAACACCTCATTGAGCAACTATAGACCAATATCAAATCTCCCTTTTATAGGCAAGATTATTGAAAAGGTAGTTTTTAATCAGCTGAACAACTACTTAAACTCAAATGGATACCTGGACAATTTTCAATCTGGTTTCCAACCGCATCACAGCACAGAGACAGCGCTCATTAAGATAAAAAATTATATTCGCTTTAATTCTGATTCTGGCAAAATATCAGTGCTGGTACTACTAGATCTTAGTGCTGCGTTTGACACTGTCGATCATAACATACTTCTAGAGACAGGAATAAAGACTGGAAAACTGGGTCAGGCTTTCTGGGATGGTACTCGAATGGTTCAGGTCAAGGTTATTATGTGAGTATAGGAGAGCATAAGTCTAAGTGGACGTCCATGACATGCGGAGTCCCACAAGGTTCAATTCTTGCACCGCTCTTGTTTAGCTTGTATATGCTCCCACTAAGTCAAATAATGAGAAAGAACCAAATTCAGCTATGCTGATGATACCCAGATTTAACTAGCCTTATCACCAAATATCTACAGTCCCATTGACTCCCTCTGCCAGTGCATTGATGAAATTAACAGTTGGATGTACCAAAACTTTCTTCATTTAAACAAGGAGAAAACTGAAATTATTGCATTTGGGAAAAAAGATGAAGTTCTCAAGGGGAATGCATACCATGACTATAGGGGTCAAACAACTAAAAATCAAATCAAGAATCTTGGTGTGATTCTGGAGACGGACCTTAGTTTCAGTAGTCATGTCAAAGCAGTAACTAAATCAGCATATTATCATCTCAAAAACATTGCAAGAATTAGATGTTTTGTTTCCAGTCAAGACTTGGAGAAACTTGTTCATGCCTTTATCACCAGCAGGGTGGACTATTAGAGCGTCCTTCCCAAGAAGACTATTAGACAGCTGCAGCTCATCCAGAATGCTACTGCCAGGATTCTGACTAGAACCAGAAAATCTGAGCATATCACACCAGTCCTCAGGTCCTTACACTGGCTTCCAGTTATATTTAGGATTGATTTTAAAGTACTTTTACTCATTTATAAATCACTCATAGGACCTAAATACATAGCAGATATGTTCACTGAATATAA
>NW_015505905.1:267733-275966 GCF_001515645.1 Sinocyclocheilus grahami
TTATTATGCCGCCCGCAGTTGGAATCAGCTTCCAGAATAGATCAGATGTGCAAAAACATTAGCCACATTTAAATTTAGACTCAAAACTCATCTGTTTAGCTATGCATTTAGTGAATGAGCACTGTGCTACGTCCGAACTGATTGCACTGTATTTTATGTACAATCTTTTCCTATTTTTAACTGTTTTAAATTCATTTTAAATACATTTTTAAATCATTTTAAAAGTTTTAAAATTCCTTGTTTTATTTTACTTACTTTTATGTAAAGCACTTTGAATTACCATTGTGAATGAAATGTGCTATATCTTGAATAAATAAACTTGCCTTGCCTAATAATTCTTTAAATCTTGAATAAATAAACTTGACTTGCCTAATAATTCTTTAAATCGTAAAATTTAAAGTTAAAGTAAATAATTGTAAAAATTGTAATAAAACACTTAAAATAATTTATTTCTTTACGTGCATGTCATGTGACGGACATTAAAAAATTATTGAACATGTGAATATGTAATTAACTTATTATATTATATTATTATAATATTATATTAATAAATAATATAACTTATTATATATGAATATTAACATAAAATCTCCAGTGTATAGATCAAGTAAATATTTCAGTTTAAAAGTGTTCAGCTGACAAAAAAGTTTGTTAAAAATCACTATGCTAAAGTATATCTTAAATATATTTTTTTAATTCAATTTCTTTGCTATTTCCAGTCCATCCAACAGAAATAGGCTAATCAAATACACATACTGGAAGCACATTCCAATAACCAACAGATAGTCCTCTGTAGTATCACAAAAACAAACCACAAACACATGCTTCAGTGTCAGACACATACAGTACATATGAGATACAACAACACAGAAGTATAGCCAGAGGTCTCCGTGGATTCATGTGGTAGTACTTCTGCTGTTTGTGGAATAACAGCAGGCAAGTTTAGATGATATAAGATATTCAGCAAAGTGTCCAGCATGGTGCTGGAAATTCAGCAAAAGACAGCGAGACCCAGACCCAGAAAGAGAATGAAAAAAAATCCCAGAAAGAAAACAGCGAGGCGGTGGAGTTACCACAGAGGGTATGTTTGAGGACAACATGGTGTTCAGAAACTTCAGATCCTACTACTGTGTGAAGAACTGATAAAAGCCTCCACAAGCGACTTGGATGATATTGTGCAACAGTTTGAAAGGAATGTGGAGCTCACTAATGAACTCACTGACATCTCAAGAGGAGGGAGAGCTTCCACTGTGAGGTCTTCAACATCTCCTCCTGCTGAGATCTGGGGCTTCATAAGCCATCTGTTGCACCCCTGCTACCTCCAGAAAGCAGAACAACAACAAAAAAAAACAAAAAAAAGCTTTTCAACAGGATGAAAGCGTGAAGCTTTTTCTCTATACATACTTTCTCAACTGGAAGATCTAAGAAGGTTATATCTTTGTGTGAGTTTTCTGATGCTGAATGAGGTGAGTACAGACCACATACGGGACACAGAGAACATTTTCTCAGTCAATATCAGCTAACTCTAATTACTTTCTGTTCCGGGAATCATATGTAGGTTTACCTTAGTTATGATGTTTAGGATCGGGTCATGTTTGGTGCGTAGAAGCAATTAGCTGCACTCCAAATAATATGAGGGGATGCTGCCCACGGCCGATTCACACCCACAAAATTTCACACCCACCAAATCTGTCAGACCGTGAAGACAATCATCAATAAAGGGTGGCATTATTGAGAAGCATCAAAGATATTCTGCTACAAAACCTAGAGAGCTGCCTTGCTGACTAATGCCTACAAAAGGCAACATCTTACAAACAGCACTGCTCAGGCAAAGAACATGGGAGACTTGACTTATATGTGACCCTGGAGCACAAAACCAGTCTTAAGTTGCTGGGTTATATTTGTAGCAATAGCCAAAACTACATTGTATGGGTCAAAATTATAGATTTTTCTTTTATGCCAAAAATCATTAGGATATTAACTAAAGATCATGTTCCATGAAGATATTTTGTAAATTTCCTACCGTAAATATATCAAAACTTAATTTTTGATTAGTAATATGCATTGCTAAGAACTTCATTTGGACAAATTTAAAGGCAATTTTCTCAATATTTAGATTTTTTTGCACCCTTAGATTCCAGATATTCAAATAGTTGTGTCCTACCCTAACACACCATATATCAGTGGAAAGCTTATTTATTCAGTTTTCAGATGATGTATAAATCTCAATTTTGAAAAATTGACACTTAAGACTGGTTTTGTGGTTCAGGGTCACATATTTGATTTCATGCTTAGCACAGTTCAGCACTTCATGCAAAGTGAAAGGACATGAAAGCAAATGCTGGAGTTTGGCTTTCTGTCTTGTTTTCCCTTTAATTACAATATATTTTAAGTTCTGGAATATAACTGGAAAATATGCTGAGATATACCTAGATAATTTGATTATAAATTGATATTTATTTGTTTTATTACTGCGTTATTGAATAGATTTTATTGGCTTTTAAGGTCATTAGTTGTTCATTCTATGACCCTGATTTAAAGATTAACTTTATCTGCCTATATGACAGCATTTAAATAATTCGATTTGTAATTGTGTCCATTATCATGCATATTTAACAGTTTACCTACTGTCGTTTTGTATTGAGATATTGATTTAGTATCAATACTGAGGCACAGGGACGTGTACCAAAACCAAAACTTTAGTATTAAACCAACCATAATCTTTAGACTAAATGTGGAAAGACAGAAAAACAGGCACCAATAGTGTCACTGTAATACAAATATCATACGTACAATGTTAGTCCATTCAGTTAAAGGGTATTGCTTCGTCACAATTTCTTTTTAATGGAAGTCAGCTATTGCACTGCTAGTGTGTCAGTCTGTATAAGCACATTATATGTGACTAAGATCAATCAGAGGGAATAAACAAGTGCTTAGCTTTGCAAATTGCATCGTTCCAATCTTGCTCTGAGAATCTGAGATAAGGTTGGATGAAACATTAAGATTTCACAGGCAGCCTCCTAAAATGACAAAAATCAAACAAAAGAATGCTTCAAAAGATGGAAATAAACCCATCTACACAAATGAGAGCACCCATCTCTTGACAAACAGTTTCAGCAATTTCACACCTCACATTGTTCGTTTTGGCAGCTCTAAAAGTGTCAAGGACACAAAACGCGTAACAACAGGCTAAGTGTTAAAACTGCCATAAGGAGGATCCATCTGGTGCCAAGAGAGCTGAGGGAAAGATAGAGAGAGATGCTGTCTCCAATGTGACTGCTTGCAACACATGTGGTGCTCCATCAAATATCGCTTTTGTTTCGCAGTATCACAACTGGCTCCCTGCAATGTGTCTCCTTATCTTCTAGCTGAGCATCCTGGCAGAATGCTCTTCATCCTCACAGCAGGGAAAACTCCTTCATCCTGTCCCAAAAACAGTCAGACACACAAGCACATACTACTGAGCGGGCGCATGTCACATGTCTTTATAGGCATGTTGTGACGTGTGAAGACAACAAAAAGAAGAGAACGTGGAGAACCACGCCATATGACATCAACCGTAAAATTGGTCCACACGGAAACGTCTCTGTAGAGTCAAAGCAGTTTCCATACAAGATAAGCGGGAGAGAAAGACAGTGTCTCATTTGTTAAGCAATAGACCAGCTGTCTCCAGTGTTCCTCAAAGACTGATTCCCAGTTAGCCAGCAGGAGATGGAGGCTGGAGAACAAATCACACAAAGGTCTTTATTGATCTGCTTTGGGGTCTCTTAACAGCCGAAACGATTGGAAGTGTTTTAGGGATGGTCTACATTTGGAGCGTCTGCTCTCTCTTAACAATCGCCCTCCAGCAAGAATCAGCAGAAGGTCATTCAGACTTCTTTGACATTCATTCAGCATTTTGCAGTCACTGTCTTGATACCACTGTATGGCATGATCAATGAAGTATCATCTTTAAAAACATAATTCTTCAGGAGTGTGGTTCTGTAATTAGAACACACATTTGGAAAATACCAAGCACCACTTTAGGTTTACACTAATGCTGAAAACATTTAAGTAAAAAAAAAATAGTACCAAATGATGGAAACGAATGACCAAGAATATCATATTAATAATAAGAATATTTACGAGCTGTGCAGCTGTGTTAGTATGACAATACAGCCCGCATGAGATTCATTTATTGGGGCTAGAAAAAAAATGCATCTAAAACCTAAGAAAATCTTCTAAAGTCACAGAATCACATTTTTGCAGGACTGTAAAAATCATTTTTGTTACATTTACTGTAGAAAACTGCAATCTGTGGTTGATGGTGGTGATGATGTTATAAGTAGCCTATTACTGGATGGCATTTTTGTTCCTGTATATGTTACAGTACCTAACAGTACATGTCATTAAATTATATAATGTTAATTATATCTACCTATTTGATCTATTAAAATATGTTTATTACCATAAAATGGACTGATAATAACACAATAGAAGACCACACGATGACTTAAAGTTTCTAAAAACGAACCATTCCAGCAACTGTGGCCAAATAAAGGACAAATAAATAAATGATAAAATTATTAAGTGTAACATTATTTGGCTGTGAAAAGTATTTAACACACACACACACACACACACACACACACACACACACACACGCTGATGCTCGCGATTATGGTAAGGGGCGTTACATTTCCGACGTGTGCTTGTGGTGTTCGGCCAATCACAATGCACTGGGTCAGCTGGCCAATCAGAGTAGACTGCGCTTGTCAAAGGAGGGGGCTTTGAGAGAGGCGGGGCATAGAGGGCCTACAATAATATACAGTATTTGAAAAATACTGTGTTTTTTTAACATTAAAGCATGTCAACATATTCTGTTACACCAAATACACAAAATAATGATCTTTAAAATAACATCATATGACCCCTTTAATATTTAATTTTACATCCTTTTTATTTTTAACAGTTTTATAGTTCTTTGTGTGTGCAGAACGAGAAAGAGCCTTATTTGGAGTCTAATTGAAATTCATATATAATTGCACGCTTTCAAACTCAGCTGCCCACTCAATTCAAGACACACAATTATGAACATCAAGATATGATCAAGCTTGTGCACTCACAGGTGCGCCCGCACAGACGCACGCTCATACATTTTCTATTTCTCCTCCTCGCAAAATAAAATGACAATTTCACGAAAAGGGAATTTGCTTAGAAATAATTTAAGTATATTAAGAAGAGATAGCAATTGCTTACGGGGTGTATATCCTGCATAGACAAACGTGAAAATGTTTATCTTAATTGCCAAGTTTTAAAAGAAGGCTGTGACCCATACAATTTTTAAGAGACAACCATAATTAGAGATTTAAAAATCATACTAATAATGAAAAACACGCTTAAAAGGTAATAAGGATAGAAAAGGAAGAAGAGGCAAAAGTTGTTGTCTTTTTGCTATGATAGTGAATAACAACAGAAACCCCCGAGCGAAGTGTACAGAAAAACCTTCGTAATATGTTTCCGTCCAAATATTTGCGCCAACAAACACGCCATAACATATTCTGTAGAGCACGAGAACGAGTATAAGAGCAGCACTCACCGTGTGTTGTTCCGCTGAGAAGCAGCCGGATGAAGAAGAAGCGGGTCACAGACGAGCCGGCTCTGTGCTGCCGCTGTGAAGTCTGATGTCAGTGATGAGGAGGAGAGAAATCTACGAACAAGCCTACTACCTTCATTTGAAACGGTCTTGAACTGATTGATCAAAAATGCAATAACAAACATATTTGTACTGTTTTCCAAAGACAAAATAAAATAGCACCTAGAGGAAAATTCTTTTGGAACTCTATTATTGATAATATTCATTGGAAGACTGCTTGGTTAATTCCCTTTAAATATTGTATCAATAACAAAACTAAAGAAATACATTAAAAACATTTTGCATACCATCTGTTAAATCAATCATTTCAAGATACTCTGATATTGATGATTTATGCTCCTTTTGTAAAAATGAGAAAGAGGTGTAATCACATTTATTTTTTGATTGTAAAATTACCCAACATTTTTGGAAGGAATTGGCAGAATTGATTTTTAATCTAGTAAAGGATAAATACTGTTTTTCTTTAAAAGGATATTATTGTGTACTATGAAAACAATGTTAACAAAGGTCTTGAATACATTGTTAATTTATTCGGTTACACTTTACTTGAAGGGGTGTGCATAAGACTGACATGACACATGTCTTGAATATGAAGGTTTTTTATGCATGTTTATGACAACTGTCATTAAGTGTCATTCACTCAGTTATGTAATTTTTAATGCAAAGATGACATTGTTTGAGATGTCTTTGTTATGGGCTATGGTTAGGTGTATAGGGTTAGGTCAAATAATGTCATATTTGCATTAAAAATTACATAACTGGGCGAATGACACTTAATGACAGTTGTCATAAACATGCATAAAACCTCCTTCATATTCATGACATGTGTCATGTCATGATTATGAAGGTGTCATGTCAGTCTTATGCACACCCCTTCAAGTAAAGTGTTACAATATATTCATATTGCTGGCAAAATTTTATATGCATAAACAAAACTGCTTAAATTCATCCCCAATATTTAAGGTATTTTTAGTGGAATTTGATTGTTTTATATCTTCTCTGAAATTGTTAAAAAACAAAAAGTCATTAACATGACACTATTTTCAGTTCCCGTTACTAATTAATGTCACAATTTGTATAGCACTGACTGTCTTATGCTATGCTCTGTTTGTTATTTGTTCTATTTTCATTAATTAAAAAAAAAAACAAGCGTATTACCCCACAGGAGAAAACATTAAACAAACATGCATTCCCACACATCTGCTCACAAGTACAGCTGAAAAGGGTACCAGCAACAGCCCTCAAAACAGGGAACATCTTTGTTTAATTACAAACTTTGTAAACTAAAATTAATTCAGTGAAAGGTAATACATTTAGGCCTACTAATAAATATTGCTTGCATTGTGTAAATAATTGTTTTCTCACTTTCCTTTTTAAAACAACCGTAATATATATTATAAATTTATATTTAAAAATGTATAACTTGCAGAGTCAGCGGACCACAAGGTCAGGGGCGGAGCCTGGCCGTGGCACACCACTGACAAAAGCTTGGCCGCCCCACTCAAAACGGCAGTTTTTTCCCTTTTTGTCTTGACAAGAAATGCGTTTCAGTCATTCTTGAGAAGTGGGACAAAACAGGGTGCAAAATTGAAAAAATAAAACCTTGTACTCAGACCAATTAAACTATATTTATGTATCTTATATGCAGTGTTGGGGAGTAACTAGTTACATGTAACGGAATTACGTAATTTAATTACAAAATAAAAGTAATTGTAATCAGTTACAGTTACTGAGAAAAATTGTGTAATTAAATTACAGTTACTTATGAAAATGTTAAGGATTACAAAGGGGGTTACATCTGCTTTTTTCACACACACTCCCACATACAGATTTAATTGATTTCTTTCATAAATTGCAGTGACTGCTCTAAAATATGAAAGTGTTTCAGGAGTTTAGAACATGCTTATTCGATAATCTTTTTATTTTCTATATGGGTTTAATTATGCTTCATTTCTTATTTTATTCTATGCTTCATAGTTTTTTTCCCAGGCATTGTTAGATTCCAGTGTTTCATGTCATAGCTATGGAGAGATTTGATTTCAAAACAGTATCATAGCTAATAAAATATTTCTTGTTATGATTTTAAATATATATTTAACCTCAGAATGATCTCAAAGTAAGTCTGATTTTGTGGTGGCTATGCTTCAAAGGAGACATTGATCTTCCACAAGTTGGTATTATTCTTTAGGGTCTTCATGAACGGTCTGCAACATACTTTGGTTAAAATTCCTCAGTGGTCGTGTAAAACAACACCCTTTTTACCTTGCTCTGTTCACAGCGACTCATTTTGGGGTATGTCCCTTTAAATGCTAATGAGCTCTGCTCACCCGCCCCTTTCTTCCATGGAAGAGCAAAGGCAATTTGCAAATAATCATAAAAAATATAGTGTCAGACTTGCTTCTTCTGGAAGTGCAGCTGGATCACGATCAATGAGTACTGATCGAGCGGCAACCTCCCGCTCTCTCTCGTGAAGCCAACACGGAAGTGACTTAAACTGTAATTCGTCAACTGGCCGCTAGAGGCTGGCTGCAAAAGGAAGTCAATCCCATAGACTCCCCATGTTAAAATGCCCAACTTTACAGCAGAAAAAAACATGTT
>NW_015505905.1:276459-277284 GCF_001515645.1 Sinocyclocheilus grahami
TCACAAAACTACAAAACACCTGCATTGCTTACAAGACATTGTCGCTACAGCTACTGGAGTGTGGAGAAAATTACGGATTTCGTACAACTGGCTATGGGCAAAACTATGCTAATATTGGACAGTACTTCAGCATTTGTGGGCGGGGCCTGAGCAGTATGACATCATACTGCTCAGAAAATCAAAACGGCTTGATAATTGAGAGAAACAGAAAATCAATCAAATTAAATATACAATTTATTAATATAATGAATATGTATATAGTATTTTCCTACCATACCGCAAAACGTGGCATAATGGATTAAAAAGGCCAAACTCAATATGCTCCTCTACATTATTAATATACATAACTAATATGTACAGGCAAGCAGGTGAGCCCAGAATAAATGCAACACGCACTGTTTTGTGTTAAGTGTTTTTCCATATAGAATAAACTGTCTACAGCTCTTTTATATCATAGTCTTTGTCCATTAAGCTACATTACGTGTTTTATTTATGATGATTTTCTATAGGAGGAAATGTTTAACGTGCAATTTAACGCATTGCGTTCTGGGCTTGTCTGCTTGCCTGTACGGAGTTGATCCTTTTAAAATCACTTAATGCATTTCAAAATGCACGTTCATATTTGTTGGTCTGTATATACTTTGAGTCAACAACAAGACATATAGGCTACTGTATTGTCTTTATCATAGTCCGTTATTATACAACATTAAGCGTTTTGCTGTATGGGAGGACAAGTGAAAGTTTGCGCATTGTGTTCATAGCCATCTGTTTGCCTTGTAGTACATTAAATAATAACTATATATCGAATTTGATCTTTTAATTGAA
>NW_015505905.1:277640-293226 GCF_001515645.1 Sinocyclocheilus grahami
GAGAGTGCAAGCCTGAGAGTGCAAGCGCGAGTCTGAGAGTGCAAGCCTGAGAGTGCAAGCGCGAGTCTGAGAGTGCAAGCGCGAGAGTGCAAACCTGAGAGTGCAAGCGCGAGTCTGAGATTGCAAGCGTGAGAGTGCAAGCCTGAGAGTCCAAGCGAGAGATTGCAAGTGCGAGAGTGCAAGCCTGAGAGTGCAAGCGCGAGTCTGAGAGTGCAAGCCTGAGAGTGCAAGCGCGAGTCTGAGAGTGCAAGCGCGAGAGTGCAAGCCTGAGAGTGCAAGCGCGAGTCTGAGATTGCAAGTCTGAGAGTGCAAGTGCAAGTCTGAGAGCGCAAGTCTGAGACCGCAAGTCTGAGACCACAAGAACGCAAGTCTGAGAACGCAAGTCTGAGAGCGCAAGTCGGAGAGCGCAAGTCTGAGAGCGCAAGTGTCTGAGAGCGCAAGTCTGAGAGCGCAAGCCTGAGAGTGCAAGAATGCAAGTCTGAGAGCGCAAGTCTGAGACCGCAAGTCTGAGACCACAAGAACGCAAGTCTGAGAACGCAAGTCTGAGAGCGCAAGTCTGAGAGCACAAGCCTGAGAGCGCAAGTCTGAGAACGCAAGTGTCTGAGAGCGCAAGTCTGAGAGCGCAAGCCTGAGAGTGCAAGAATGCAAGTCTGAGAGCGCAAGTCTGAGACCGCAAGTCTTGTCTGAAAGCGCAAGTCCGAGAGCTCAAGTCTGAGAGCGCAAGTCTGAGAGCGCAAGTCTGAGAACGCAAGTCTGAGAGCGCAAAGTCTGAGAGTGCAAGTGCAAGGCTGCAGCCAGACCCTCTTGGAATTTTCAGATTCCAAGAGGATTCTCTTTACTACATTTTCACCTCAGCGTCAGGCGCGAGTCAAACGAGTGCGGAGAAGCTACAGCAGCCAAATGAGCTTCAGTAGAACAACTGTGAACTGCGGTCTGATGAGATGTTGTTAGACTATGTCAGTAAAACACACTTTCCTGTCTAATCAGCCGTTTTACTGTGCTCACGGCGCACACTCTTCAACAGTACGCAAATATGTGGCGCACGCTCTATATCACTTCATCATAAATAACCTGCACAAGAAACTATGAGCATACATAGTTCTGTCGTCAGCGTCATGAAATTACCAAAAAAAGGCGATTAAAGCTGCAAACTGCATGTATACGCAGCACACAAGAATGTCTCTCAAATGCATGTACTAAAATATATTCAGCAATTCGAGATCACAATATAAGGCACAAGCGGATATGTATTTTTTATTTGTAATCTAATGCTCAAATAAATGTGAGCACAGTGCACTTATACTAGAAAATATGTGAAAATGAAACCATTTAAATGCATAAAATAACTCGTTTTATTATTTATGTCTACTATTGACTTCCTACCTTTTTCACATTTTTATCACTATCTCATGTCTCATTCATGAGTATGCAATGTTGGAGGGCAATCATTTGGGAGTTTTGAGAAGCTGAATGAGCAATAAAGTTATAGTGAGCCCCTTTATTAAAATACCTGGAGGTGAGGAATAATACAAAAATTGTCATATTCACTCAGTATTACTTGATCTAATTCACAAATATCTCAATTACAGTTAAGTAGAAATTAATTGTACTCAGTTGTGTTTTAGGCACTAAAACAGTCCAGTACATTATAGTCAAACACATTTTTATATTGAAATAATGAAGATTTCTGTGCCACCCCAGACTGGTTGTTGGCCCCTCCTTGGCCACCCCTATAAAAACATCCTGGCTCCGCCACTGCACAAGGTAGAGGTTCCATCTAGCAAATAATACAAAATCATATCTAACAGCGTTAACCTATATCACTATACGTGGAAATACCCCGTGCAGTACTAAGCACAGTACTAAACAAAAGCTTCTCAAAAGACTGCAACTGCATCTCAGTGAAAATGCTGTTCTTCCAGTCCAAAAAATAAAAAATAAAATAAAAAAGCTTTTCAGTGTTCATGGCACTTGTACATTGTAGTAATGTCCTTATATTTACAGGTCTTACCAAGCTAAAATAAATATTACTTGGCTGGTCATGTGATTCACAAGACTGTTCAGGTCAAGAGGTCAAGATTTTGCTGGTTAGCTTGGTCCATCAAGCCCCTGTTGGTAGATGTTGATATTACACCATATGGACCAAAGAAGAAGAAAAAAAAACTACTTTCTCTACTGGCAGCCATCACAACTTTATGGCAAAGGTGTCCTTGTTACACGTTACATGTACTTACTATTATAATTACTATTAATTATGCATAATAACATGCAAGTAACCCTAAGCCAAGCCCTAATCCTAACCTTAACCATATAGTAAGTACAAGTAGTTAATATTACATGTATAATTACACTGTAAAAAGGACATCTTAAAATAAAGCGTACCTTTTTATTTTGCTTCTTATGAGATAAATGTTTTGCTAGTAACATAAATCAGATTTATTGCAAGATAGCATAGACGTTTAACCAGTGCTCTGCTAAAGTCCTTCGTCATTTTGTAAAAGTAATACAAATGCAGAAATAAGAATCTGGTCTGAGAACAATAAAATTCAATCTCGTCAAAAGAAAAAGCCCCTACAGCTGTCATCCAATTGTTATGAGGGAGGCTACAGCAGATGTGCACATTCAATTTCAGAGCAGGCACACACGACTGCCCTCTTATTGATTTTGATTTACAAAACAAAAAATGAAGCAAAAGCAAAACAAAACCCCAAATACAATCATTATGTCAATCTCAGGAAAAAGCACTGAGGACCCTTGGTAGTGCCATTTCCTTTCAGCACTAGCCATTTTAACTCTAAAAGCCTCTTAATTTCCCTAATGTTACCCTTGGGCTTTGGAAGGGACCTCGTATTTGAAGACTACACTGAAGATCTTGCCTCCAAGACGCTCGGCCAGCCAGGAGTTCTTTATGACGGCTAGTTTAAGGCTCTCGCAGCTGAGCATGGCGTAGTAGTTGGTGTGGATGGCCCGACCCATTCCTTCAATGATCACCAGATCTGTGCCACGCTCCCTGACGACTGTGGCCAGGACTTTGTCCAAACGACTGAAGAATGAAGAACAAAGGGAGAGACCATGGTTTTAAGCAGAGGGAACTCGCATAACATTGGCTCTGTTTCACTCCAATAAATGAAAATACAAACAAGGACGGAAAACAGTATACCTCAGGTCTAAACAAGGAGAACTAGAACCATTCTGCACCAAAGCAAGTCTGTCCTCTTTGAGTGCAGTGCTGAAAAAGAGAAAATAGAAACATGTTCAACCTTCTGTTACTATGTTACTTCAGCATAATGTAAAAAAATAAAATAAGGGTGTATTGGTTCACAACATTTATTTTTCAAAGAAACCTCTTTAAAAGATTTAACCCTTTAAAGCCTACTGTATCATATTTGATACACAACATTCTATAGCCTCTAAATTCTTACCATAACAGATCAAAACTTTGCTGCAAAACCTGTTGTACACAATCTTCTACAAGCCTTCTACCCTACTGCACATTTTTGTTCGGTTTAGACCTCTGAAAACAAAAATGTACGTTTTTTTTTTCCTTTTTACTTTCACAATAGGTCAATATTCACCATTAACCAAACACTTTTCACCTCAAGATCTCTCAGTTTACACTCCGACTGATGCATGTGAGCGAACACAGTGCAAATCTAGGCATTGGAAATTCAAATGCTAAAAGGAATTTTGGAGTTTTGGCAGGTTACATGCACAACGCAGAGAGAGTAAAAAAGCAGACACGTTAATTAATATCCCTATTTAAATATGACAGGCTTGTAACTCGTAAGACATGGGAAATACAGTTGCAAATGGACTTTGCTTTTCCATTTGAAATTCGGCAGTCACTGTGCGTTCGCGGTTAATGCAAAATTTGCAATTGCATTTGGATTGTCACAATTTGTGCGTCCACATAAGGAAAACGCAAGTGAAAATACAATTTGCAATTCCTTTTGAAAATTGTCCAAAATATCCTTCCATACATGTGCACGAAGGCTGCAGTTGTCATGTGACATTATCTATAGTCATATTTACATTCAACATAGGTGAGAGACTACTAGGGGTTTGGTCTCGTTTGAATTTTATCAATTCCAATTCTGATTCTTATCGATTCCCAGTTTCAATTCCAATGTGGTTACATTTTTTTTAAAAAGTCAAACATTTAGATTAGAGCCCGACCGATATGGGTTTTTTGGGGCCGATACGGATACCGATATTAAGGAGTAAAAAAACGGCCAATATCGATATATCATATGTAACATGTACGTTCCCTTGAAACTGAAATCATGGCGGAATTTCATGTAAAGTCCACTTCGCAGGGCACTTACGGTCGAATAAGACCACGCTTGAATGCTGCTGCCTGAACAAGAGACCTTCCTTACTGAAGTGAAAATGTTGACTGGTGTCACTATCCCGCGAACGCGCCGGCGGATCTCCACCAAATTCGGGGGATCCCTTCAGCTCGAGGAACCTTCTCGAACGTGAATCGAGGCCCTCTTTCGAATGAGACCACCCCTGTGGTTACGGGTGGTTAAATTCACGGTCTGGCGCCGACCGATGAAGCGATAGGGTTGGCGGATTCACCGCGCCGTTACGGAGATATGGCCGTTCAAAATTTCAATGGTTTTCCATTGACTTAAGCTTTAAAGCGTTTCATCCAGGTCGCCAGTAGCAAACAATAGAGCGCGCTCTCCTGGACAAACTAAGTAATTACACAATTTCAAGCAAATTTCATATCAGCGGCATATTCGCCGATCACATCGGCCGATAATATTGGCAAAACGATATATCGGTCGGGCTCTAATTTAGATATCAACCATATTTATTCTGTGTCTCTTTTTGCAAAACATTTAAATGCTGCTGAATACCATGAACCAAAATCAGCCGGCTGCATAAAAACTGGACTCAATTAAAAGCTGTTTGTGTACAAAATAGAACGGCACGATTCTGGATAAATTGAGACCTTTTTTTAATGGAGGTTGTAGTTCTCTCACAATTCTGAAGAAAAGAATAGACAACAACAAAATCTCGTGGGATTTATGAATGATATGATTCAATGACTCACTCAAGATTTACTTGTTTCATTACTGGATGAATCAGTGTTTTTGAATTAATCTCTTGAATGAATTATTCAAAGACAAATACATTTTTAACAGCCCGTTTTCTACACCTAAAAAAAAAAAGACGTGCACACCGGAATTGACAGGTGGAATTGAAATTTGAATTTTACAACAAGGTTCTGATTCCTGACCTTAAGTATCCAATTCTGTAATTGGAATTGATTTTCGATTCCCAACCCCTAGAGACTACACAATTTTATTTCAACCCTGGTAAAGAGGGTGAGCACTCCTTGTTTCATTACTGGATGAATCAGTGTTTTTGAATTAAACTCTTGAATGAATTATTCAAAGACAAATAAATTTTTAACAGCCCGTTTTCTACACCTAAAAAAAAAAAGATGTGCACACCGGAATTGACAGGTGGAATTGAAATTTGAATTTTACAACAAGGTTCTGATTCCTGACCTTAAGTATCCAATTCTGTAATTGGAATTGATTTTCGATTCCCAACCCCTAGAGACTACACAATTTTATTTCAACCCTGGTAAAGAGGGTGAGCACTCACTGAATGACAGGGTCCATGGCAGCTATTCTCTCCGTTAGGATCTGCAGCTCACTGTTAGTGACGTCATTGAGGGCAGGGCCTGAGTTACTGGCAAGAACGACCTAAAAGCCAACATAATCGCATATGTAACTAAAAATTTAAGAACACTATAAAAGACTTAAATAGATTTTTTAAATAATTGTGTTTTGTTGTTGACTTACCTCTGTGCCTCTGATGAGAAGTTCTCTAATGAAAGGGAAAACCCCAAGAATAATGTCTATTCCACTATTATCTACGAAAAATAATGCACATTTATGAGGAGGACCCTGTAAAAGAAAGCCAGTAGGTACACCTTCAATTAAGACCAGGAAGACTTTGTAGATTGTTTAAACATGCTTTCAGACAAAAATATAAAATTCATGGTATGCACAATGTCCTGAAACAGATGCAAAATATATGTTTTTTTGTAATGTTTAAAAACAGGCCAGGGTAGACATTAGATGCAACATGTACGTTTAAAAAGTTACAAACTCCACTTTCAAATTCCAAGCCAGTTGCTGATAACCAGTTGATAACCAGTTATCAACAAGCAATTTGTTTTGTTAACATTAGTAAATAAATATACTGCAAAGCAGCACATTATCACAGTCTGTAAGAACATAACAGAGTCATAAGAAAAAAATAGTCAACCCACACAATTGGTATGTTTACTAATAATGACTAATATAATTCACACATTTATGTGCACCTAAAAGGATCTCGGACAAACATTTGTTCACAGAAATTTGCTCTAACCATCGTTCAAATGTTGACGGTAGAAGCATAATCACATATTGGTTTTACTGATTACCTTTTAGTGAAGTGGATTTTTGGAACTATTAGTTTTGGCATAAATCAAAGCAGATATCTGATGTTTTGTTTTTAATTCACCCATAATTCCTCTATATCTACAATTAAAAGTACATTTTAAAATTAAATAAATAAAATGAATCACGTTTTCTCACTCTCCCTTTCTTATACATCAAAACTGAAAAAATCTGTCAGCAGTATCATTTTTATTTTATAATGACAAAACATTATCAAGGTATTATTATTATTATTATTAACATTTATGTACAAAATGTATATAGTTTGCATGGCTGCGTCTGAAAGCCTAGCCAGCTGACTTGCTGCCTCGCTGCCTTATGAGGCAATGACTTTGCAGGCAGCGTTTTTGCACAAAGGCACCTCACGAAAATGTTTTTGGACAAGCTTCTGAGGCAGCGTAATGGTTTAATGATCTACAACAAAATTGAATGAGTTTTTGTGATAACTAAACAAATATAAAATTATTATAATACTGATTTCCCGCTAGAAATAACATCAAAAGTGCAAAAAGTTAGTCAGAAACATACATTTACACACAAACTGACCACCAAACGCAACTTTCAGACGTCATCTTTATTTTTTTTATCTCAACCGTCACGGAATGGAACGCACAGGATTGTGGGATATCAAAGGCAGTGAAGGATACATCTATGCTGCCTCCAAAACTCGATCAGAAGAAGGTACCTCCGGAGACAGGAAGTGAAGCAGAATTTGGATTCGGACGTGCCTTGAAATGCTGCCTTCGAAGCGCATGTGTGCTTTTGTTTAATATTGTATTTCATACATAAGGTTTTTATGGCTCATATGTGCAATTTGTTGAAATTCAGTGATTACTGTGAGATACACATATAAACCTTCCTGAAAATCCTGTTGTGCCATATTTGACATTTGCTTTTTAACATTGATTTTTTTTTTTTTTTTTACATTTTTTAACATTAAATAAATAAAAAATAATAAATGCATAATCAAGAAAACACAAGCTGGTTCAAGCCCAGTACATGTTTTTCTTAAATTATTACTAACATTATAAAAGTTATTCTTACACACATGTAAGATTTCACATGAAAGATTTCACAGAAAAAACACTTGATAAAAAAAAAAACTATCAATCAGAGAGCAGAAGGCACAAAGTAAATTGTGTACAGGTTTATCAGCAAAGTTTTGATCATGTTAATAATTTATAGGCCCTAGAAATTTGAGTACCACATGTGATACAGTAGATATATTTATGAATGTAAATAAAATATATAAAAAAATACATTGTAATTATTGTTTTACACAATATTACAACAAATGTTTACTGTAAATTATGAGAATAAAATGTTGCTAAAATGTGGTAGCGTGTTTTGCCAAACAAGCATTTTGTTTACAATCAATTAATATCCTCAAAGGGATGACGTATTGAAACATTAAAATCAAAAATAAATCAAAACTTGTGTCCTAATAAGATGCGAAAATTAATTTTCTAATGTCTCTTTATGGTCTTGGCCTTTTTTAGGGTTAAAATTGAAGAGATATTATCATATCACACCTGGTTAGGACAAAGTGCATGAATGCAGCTTACTATGAAGTTCAATATAGATCTTGAGAGGCCTGTTAAAGAAATTGTCGATTTAAGATCTGACCTTCAGTCTCTCAATCCACTGGTTGTAGGCATCCACAAGCCATGGCCTCTCTGGGAATAAGAAATATATATAGATTAGATATAGATAGAAATATAGAAAGAACAAATAAATATATTATTATTAGTGCAGTCAAACGATTAATCGCATCCAAAATAAAAGTTTTTGTTTACATAATATATGTGTATATTTATTATGTATATATACTGTAAATGCACACACGTGCATATATTTAAGAAAAATAAGTTATTTTTATATTTAAAATATATTTATATATAATGTAAATTATATGAATATAAACGTATACATGTAAATACTTTTGAAAAATATACTGTATGTGTATGTATTTATATATACATAATAAATGTACACAGTACACACACATATATTATGTAAAAACTTTTATTTTGGATGTGATTAATCGCGATTAATCGTTTAAAAGCACTAATTATTATTCTTACTATATAATTTTAATAGTTTAAAATAAGTTTTCATACCTTGTAATTGCTGTTTTGCTTGTTCAAACCCAAACTCTGGATCTGATTCAAGCACGCTAAAGAATAATTAAAGGTAAGAATAAACCCAACGTGTGTCAAAAAAAAAAAAAAAAAGTCTAGCATACTCGTCAGTACACTCACTCTGACACGGCTTTGGCTCCCCAGTCAAAAACGTTGCCAGCCAGGAGGCCTTTGGCCAAAGTGAACTGTCTCTGTTCCCAGCTCAGCTCCTCTACCGACTTCACTACTTTCAGATAGTATTTCAGGGCCATGTCATTCTCCTTCTGCTTAATCTGCAGACAAACAGAGAATCAGACTGAGTCTGATGAACTCGATCAGCCACTAACATGGTTTAACCACTTGAAAACAGACACACAGATGCATAGAGATAGAGACTAAAACAATACAATCTAATTAAAAGACAAACAAGTTGACAAGATTTTAAATGTGAGACTATGGGGAACTGATGTAATTTGAAGCACCACAGGCAAGGTGAAGGATGATTCAAGATTCAATGTAAACCTTAGAGTAGGGGTCAGGAAAGTTGAACTCGTTTAAACAGTGTTCTCTTGTGTCTAAAAGACTTCTGACGGTGAGGGATCCATAAGCACTAGAGATGAGATGAGAGGAGAGGCAAGCTACATTAGAAGAGAGAAAAACTCATCCAGCAACACTCAAGCACACACACTACAAGACTGTAACTCATAAAACATCCTAATATCTGCTAGCGACAGATATATCAGTCCAAGCTGAAGGATGAACCCTTGATGAGCCTTGGCAGAGACTGAAGGTTCATGGTTGCTCTTACAAAGGCTGGTGCCGGAGAGTCTGGAGTTTATGACGGTATTTCTGGCGAAACTTCTCTGCCCTTTCCACAGCCACTGGTTGGTCTTTCTGGCTAGCTATGGCTCGCTTCACCACCTGTTGAAAAACAAAATGAGTTCATGAACATTTGTGATTTCTTTGTTTTTCTTAGTTTTGTTGTGGAAAAATCTTAGAATATAAGCTATAAAATTGAACGATACCAGAGTGTATCTAGTGTACAGCAAACTTGACACTTCTAACCTTAACCTCTAACTCAGGGGTGCCCAAACTCGGTCCTGCAATGTCCTGCAGAGTTTAGCTCCAACTTGCCTCAACACCTGCCTTCAAGTTTCTAGCATGCCTAGTAAGAGCTTGATTAGATGGTTCAGGTGTGTTTAATTGGGGTTGGAGCTAAACTCTTCAGGACACCGACCATTCAAAGGATAGAGTTTGGACACCCCTGCTCTAACTACACAGCACCAAACTGCTACAGAGCATAATACTTGGAACAAACATCATGGATTTCATTCCCAGATACATACTTTTTGTTGAAATTTATGTTGCGTTCACACTTAGATTTGGATCTTAATGGCTGGCTTTGTACAACATTCAGGAAACAATGTTGGAAACTAGCCAGCTAACACAATGTGCCAGTTATGTAATTTTTTTAGTATGTTTTGATAATGTAACAACTTTACTGAATTTTATGACTTACTAAATAATGAAGTAACTAGGACATTGCATTCTCATGTCATTACCATCAAATACCATCTTTAAAAAAAAGAAAGAAAAGAAAAGAAAAGAAAAGAAAAGAAAAGGGGGGGGGGCAGTCGTGGCCTAATAGATGGAGATTCAGACCTGTAACCCGAAGGTTGCGGGTTCGAGTCTCACATCCAGCAGGAATTGTAGGTGGAGGGGGGAGTGAATAACCAGCGCTCTCTCCACCTTCAATGCCACGACTGAGTGCTCCAGGTAGGGCTGCACGATATTGGAAAAAACTCACATTGCGATATTTAGTTTTTCTGCGATATATATTGCGATATGAAAAAAAAATAAATAAATTACCAGATGACTTGAAGAGCTCTATTATGAAAAAAAAGAAAAAAAAATCAATGATTGGGGTGATTTTGTAGGTGAGTAAATCAGCATAGGAAATAAACAAATTACAAGCATAGATAAATATAACCGAACAAAGATACAAATGAAATAAATGGTGCTTTATAGTTTTCAGGTAAGTCTAACAGTATTCAGGTACAGAAATTGAATAATCAAATGTAAAATAACACTGCATAGTCTTCACAGTATAAATTAAATCTAATAAATCTGTGTTAAAGCTACAAACGTGATTTTTCTCTATGTGTACTGTCGTTTGATTAACGTTCATGGCACAGAATGCCTCAGGAATATTAAACTACTGTTACACATCCATTTTCTTTCTCAATTGTTGACCTTCACCTAAGCAACTGTTTTTCCAAGAATACTTGCAGAGACATGCATTTTGACATACTTTTGCACATATGTGTCATTACAGGCACACAGGCTGTCTGCCGTTGCTAAGCAAACGTGACCTGCGCTCTCCTCGACGACAACGCGGAAGTTTCACCAAAGGATAAATGGATTTCCAGCACTGAAAATCGCTTTCAGTAGCTCAGCTACTAAATGTATTTAAAATGGGTATCTCTGTACAATTAGTATAAATATAACGATCAGTATACTAAATATCACACATCCTGCGATGTGACTACGGCCGATTCGCACATCACGATATCAATGCTGAAACGATATATCATGCAGCCCTAGCTCCAGGTGTGTGTTCACTGCTTTGTGTGTGCACTTGGATGGGTTAAATGCAGAGCACAAATTCCGAGTATGAGACACCATACTGGGCCACACATCACTTCACTTTCACCAAATTACCAACTCACACCATAGTCAGACTTAACTCCTACGGTTATAAGATAACCAAGAATGTTCTAGTAACAGTATGTACAATATATTCATAATACACCACGTCTACACCAAACGCAAGCAGTGCAATGCGACTAAAGACAACAAGAACCCATTAATGATTCTGTCTAGAGGTCTCTCTCAACCCAGAATGCTCTTTGTGATATGCTGGTTCAAGAATATGTAAAATAAGCAATAGGTCTCAGGTTATGGAGCTCAAATATTGTTTTAATTAAGTTAAATAACCTAAATGCACAGTAAGCATCAAAGTCAAGTATGACGTAAGAGAGTAATTTGAAAAAGAGTGTGGAGAAAATTTTAATTTAGTGATATAGCCTACTAACAACAAAGTTCTTTTTCGTTTTTTGCTTATGGATAAAATAAAGTTTGAAATCCCTTTGCAGTCCTGTAATGTTAACAAACATCCCAACATTCACACTGATGAAAAGTGCCATTTACATGAACATGTGAATAAAGTGTATAGAATATGTGAATGTGTTTTGTGTGCTTTCATATACAACAAAAATAACAGCGGTGAGAAAACAACAGTTAAGAAAACATCTGATCAAAGCACTATCCAGTCAAGTCAAGTCATGTTTATTTCTAACCTACTTCATAAAATATTACTTTAAAGCCACAAATATCATAACTATTATCTATAGGCCTACTGTAATTGAGACATTTATCCAACAAATTCATTACAAACAGAATGAGAATTTAATGTCAGAGCCGAATCAGAGCTAACAACTTTTTTAAGGTGAGTGTAAGCGGTATATGAATGTAGCATTCGCTTGGACTGTGAGCAATTGACCTATCAGTAGGCCCCGCCCTCCTTAGTTACTGTTGCTCCCTCGGACAAACAAACCGAGTTGCTAACTGGCATAAAATGACAGCTGTCAGTGTGAAAACCTTGTCCCATGATGCTTTTGATAAATTTTGGACACAGAAGGACCATCATTTAAGTGGGACTTAAATATGCCATGGAGAGATATTTAAAATATTTCAAAATAAATATGTAAAGATACAAATCACAACGCAAACAGGAGAAGTCTCACGTATCAGTCGCCACGATCGCAGATGACAACATCCCGGATCAACACCACAGGGTAAGATAAAATTAATTTACATTTAACCAGTTTAATATGGAGAGGCACTGAAATGTATGTGTTTTTGACCTACACTGTACATGACGTGAGAACAGTCCGCTATTTAGGTTTGTACGTTAGCATGGACTCACTAACTTTAACGTTAGCTAGTTTTAGCCAGAGATACCTTGCTGAAGCACAAGATGATATTAACATTTTGCTTGAGCAGATGAAAATTGTAACTTAATGAGAGTATGACAACCAGAAAATTAACGTTGGGATTGGGGTTGAATGCTTAAAGACATTTTTGCTCCATTTTGTTTGGGTTTAGGAAATGTAATAAAATAAATTCTATTGCCTATCCTCTCAGGATACCTGGAATCACTGTTACAAGTACCCTAGGCACATAATTTTTCCATTTTTGTAGCATAAACACCATCAAACTTATGAGAGCTTCGGATCTTCCAGTGTTTCTCTATGGTGCTGAAACCTTTAGATGTCCGTTTTCCGCTCCCCATGCAACTGATACTCGACTGCCATTGGCTCATCTGCATTCGAGGGGAGGGGCTTACCGATAGGTCAACTGCGCGGAGTGCACTGGAGTAGAGCGGATTATTATGCGGAGCATCACACCTCTTTGCTTTGCTAATTGACAAATGTCACAAATTCAGGAATTACATTTTTCCAGTTATGACAACGTAGCTAGATATGTTGCCATGACAAAAGACCGGTCATCATATTACACTGAAGTTACGTAACAGTCACATATCATATAGGTTAGGTGGGTAGGTACTGAGCTAATCCCTTCAAAGCTGCAGTCCGTAAGTTTTGCCTCTTTGTTGCCATCTCTGTTTGAAAACCTTCCATTGCAGTTATTTACTGAATTATCTTCATTGCGTGGGTTGTGCGTCGGCACGGCTCCAGCACGGATTAATCTAATGTTTTGAGGAGTATGTGTGGCTGTCAGTCACTTAGGTACTTACAGTACTTAGGAATCAAGCCTACGTCTTGGAATATATGACCCAAATAAGAATTTTCATCTAAATATCTAAATATATTGTCATCTAAACAAGCAAATAACAAGTCTACCATGTTTGTTCTGACCAACTGAGGAAAAAAGCATTACAACAAATCGCGTTACCAATGGGAATTAAATCTAGAGCCCGGCCGATATGGGTTTTTTGGGGCCGATGCCGATATTATGGAGTTTTTAAAAAAAAAAGTCTGATACCGATATATTGCCCGATATTCTTTGTGTGTATTTTATAGTACAGTACCAGTCAAAAGTTTGGACACACTTCCCATTCGTGTGTCCAAACTTTTGACTGGTACTGTATATAGGCTAGAATACAGTATATACATAAACAGAATATATATACATAAACACATTTTAGCAATGATAACTCAAATGTGGTGATCAGACACTTGTGTGACAAATGATGTGACACAAATATGTAAAGAAGGCAGGGTATTTATCAATTTAACAATAAATTTCAAATTTTCATATCCAAAATGAACCGGACATCTTCACATCACTTATTATAAATAACTTTAAAGGGTCATATGATGCAATTTCACATTTTCCTTTCTCTTTGGAGTGTTACAAGCCGTTCGTGCATAGATAAGATCCCTAAAGTTGCAAAGACTAAAGTCTCAAATCCAAAGAGATATTCTTTATAAAAGTTAAGACTTGTCCACGCCCTCCTAAAACACCTCGTTTAAACACACCCCCACATGTCTACGTCACTGTGTGAAAAGATTTGCATAACACCGCCCAAATGTTCACGAAAAGAAAGAATGCGTAACTTTTATTCTCGCTGTAGTATTGTTGTTGCCGCCGCCATGTCGTGGAGACGCTGTGTGTTTCGTTGTGAAAGCGAAACTATCTTGTTTGGCCTTCCAAAAGAGGACGATCGGCGGATCGACTTTCACCGTGGACGAAGCGGAGTCCAGCCCGGGGTCGTCACATGTGGTTGCCGCAAGCCCACCGGCCACTCCTTTGTCGAATCCGCTGGCCGCCACTCACTCTAGCCCACCGTGTGTGATGCTGTGTGTTTCGTTGTGAAAGCGAAACTACTTTGTTTGGCCTTCCAAAAGACACAACTAGAAATCAGTGGTTAAGTTGCATTTACAACACTGTTCCAGAACAGTTCAACCCAAATATACAGATGTGTGCAGCGCATTTTATGGAGGACTGTTTCCTGAACCTGGAAGAGTAGACAACAATGTCGGCTGATTCACAGTCTGTAAGTACGTTTTCATATTTAAAGAATTTGCCACTGATGATTCAAACATGAGTTTTGAGCAGTGTAAAGTAGCGCTTGTTGCTTGTCCTTTCTCAGATCACAAATGCAGACATGGTTTTATGTTGATGCGGCTCGATATGCAACGCAATGCGTAAAAAGACAGTATAAGTCATTATAATCCGTAATTATGTCCCCACTGGATGACACAAATGCCTCGTTTATAATGGGTTTTTTAATGTTTCTGCCTCTTCACGCCATCAAAGCATGGTAAGGGGCGTAACATTTCCGTAACACGCTTGAGGCATTCGGCCAATCACAACGCACTGGATAGCTGGCCAATCAGAGCACACCTCGCTTTTCAGACTGATGAGCTTTGTAAAAATCTACGCGTTTCAGAAAGGCATAGAGAAACAATAATGTACAGTACGTGGAAAATAATGTGTTTTTTTAAACTTAAACCGCATAAACATTTCATTACACCAAATACACAAAATAATGTTCTTTTTAGCAACATCATATGACCCCTTTAAAACACAAATAGAACTTATATACACACCATCTATATATATATACAGTGGGTACGGAAAGTATTCAGACCCCCTTAAATTTTTCACTCTTTGTTATATTGCAGCCATTTACTAAAATCATTTAAGTTAATTTTTTTCCCTCATTAATGTACACACATCATCCCATATTGACAGAAAAACACAGAATTGTTGACATTTTTGCAGATTTATTAAAAAAGAAAAACTGAAATATCACATGGTCCTAAGTATTCAGACCCTTTGCTGTGACACTCATATATTTAACTCAGGTGCTGTCCATTTCTTCTGATCATCCTTGAGATGGTTCTACACCTTCATTTGAGTCCAGCTGTGTTTGATTATACTGATTGGACTTGATTAGGAAACCCACAC
>NW_015505905.1:293456-299517 GCF_001515645.1 Sinocyclocheilus grahami
CATATGATGCAATTTCACATTTTCCTTTCTCTTTGGAGTGTTACAAGCCGTTCGTGCATAGATAAGATCCCTAAAGTTGCAAAGACTAAAGTCTCAAATCCAAAGAGATATTCTTTATAAAAGTTAAGACTTGTCCACGCCCTCCTAAAACACCTCGTTTAAACACACCACCACATGTCTACGTCACTGTGTGAAAAGATTTGCATAACACCGCCCAAATGTTCACGAAAAGAAAGAATGCGTAACTTTTATTCTCGCTGTAGTATTGTTGTTGCCGCCGCCATGTCGTGGAGACGCTGTGTGTTTCGTTGTGAAAGCGAAACTATCTTGTTTGGCCTTCCAAAAGAGGACGATCGGCGGATCGACTTTCACCGTGGACGAAGCGGAGTCCAGCCCGGGGTCGTCACATGTGGTTGCCGCAAGCCCACCGGCCACTCCTTTGTCGAATCCGCTGGCCGCCACTCACTCTAGCCCACCGTGTGTGATGCTGTGTGTTTCGTTGTGAAAGCGAAACTACTTTGTTTGGCCTTCCAAAAGACACAACTAGAAATCAGTGGTTAAGTTGCATTTACAACACTGTTCCAGAACAGTTCAACCCAAATATACAGATGTGTGCAGCGCATTTTATGGAGGACTGTTTCCTGAACCTGGAAGAGTAGACAACAATGTCGGCTGATTCACAGTCTGTAAGTACGTTTTCATATTTAAAGAATTTGCCACTGATGATTCAAACATGAGTTTTGAGCAGTGTAAAGTAGCGCTTGTTGCTTGTCCTTTCTCAGATCACAAATGCAGACATGGTTTTATGTGGATGCGGCTCGATATGCAACGCAATGCGTAAAAAGACAGTATAAGTCATTATAATCCGTAATTATGTCCCCACTGGATGACACAAATGCCTCGTTTATAATGGGTTTTTTAATGTTTCTGCCTCTTCACGCCATCAAAGCATGGTAAGGGGCGTAACATTTCCGTAACACGCTTGAGGCATTCGGCCAATCACAACGCACTGGATAGCTGGTTTATGCAGTGGACTGTTGACAAATATGATGCAGGGCAACAACTCAAATTCAAGATGTTAGTACAAAAAATGCCTCAGTATGAGTTTCTGTCTCATATTTATATCATAGAATAAGCGAAAGAATATCCCATGAGCATGAGCATCCCTTTAACTAGCCCGAATAAAAGATATTGTATTTTTTCTTTAAATAACAAGTCAAGAGAGTAGGGGTTCAACGGATCACAAATCTCACGGTTCGGATCATTTTTCAGATGAGCAAAAAAATATATTAGTTCTTTATTATTTAAGTAACACTTATTATTTAAAGAACAATTTACTACTTCGATACCACAGCAAAAACTAGTAGCATATAGGGATGTAACGATTCACTCAACTCATGATGTGATATATGATTCACGATACTGATTTCACAATACAATTTTCTAACAATTTTTTTAACAAAATTAGATTTAAGACTGATTTTAAAAAAAGGTGTCCTTTTCTTATTTTTCAGACCAAAAGGCTGCACATTACTTTGTGAAAATGACAAACAGTATACCAACTTGAAAATTTAAAACAAATCCCAAATCAAATAAATAAATAATACAAATAAAAGAAATGTCTCCATGCAAGTAAACTAAGGTTTTGCCTGTGTATTTTAACCACGATCCAAAAAAAGATGCTGCATACATGTTATTTAGATTTTAACATTTTGAAATTTGAAACAAAAACAAAATGGTCTGACTTTAGCTTTGTGATACTACATAAACAATCTGATCGAAACAAAAACAGCAGACGGGCTGAATGAGAGGCAAATGTCACTCTCTGACAGCAGGTGGTACTTAAACAGCAGGTATTTATAGGCTGCTGCCCCTTTAAGACCGAATGCATGGATCCAATATAATGATGCACTTGCGATTTCGTTCTCCACTGTTTACATTCAGTTAAAGGGGTCTGAAAATACTTGCCGAGATAGTTATTTTGAGATCATTTTACGTGTATGTGTCCGTTCAAGCGAAAGAGGAATCAATTCTGTGTTTGTGCTCTCACTGCTCTGCCTGAAACGCCGCTCTGAATGTGCGCGCTTTGAGCGTGTGTGCACGAGCACTGAACTGAATTCTTCATGCGCATGAATGGTTTAAAACACTTGAATGTTTAAATTGGTAAGACTTAGAAACACGTGTAAATTATTAACTATGATCCGTTTCACCCCTACAAGCGAGTGAACAACGCAAATTAAGGAAGGGATTTTATTTCACTATTCAAGATAGCCGTCGGGCAGGGCAGTGATACATTTTGGAAGCCCCACTGGAAAACACAATAGCCCCGGGACGTCAGGCTAGCTATTTTCCGAGCCCTGTATATATAGGGTATACGTACCTATTAAGCTCACGTACCCATTAAGTACACTTACATTTCTGAGCTCAGATTATAAAAAGAAAAAATAATTTATTATCCTAATTGATGCCTTAATCAATTCATGTGTTTACTAAATACAGTGGGGAAAAAAAGTATTTAGTCAGCCACCAATTGTGCAAGTTCTCCCACTTAAAAAGATGAGAGAGGCCTGTAATTTTCATCATAGGTATACCTCAACTATGAGAGACTCTAAAATGAATAATAATAATGAATATGTTTTTTTTCACAAATTCTGTGTTGAGTATTTTCTGGTAATCAAATGAACACGCAGAACATGAGGATTCATATTTAAATAGTATTTTTGCAGTTTAATATTCACAGACACTAGTCTATATCGCGATTTCATTTAAGTGTACGGACCTGTTTTTTATTTATTCATCCAAAATATGATTCCATGAAAATCTGCGTTACACAGTAAATTCCTTTTTTATGACTGGATTCCATGCTTCCGTCCGTGTTTTCTGCATCACGGAAATCATAGGGCCCTACTAATGTAGCAAACGAGTATGATAAGCTCATTGTGAGAGTAAAAGACAGGGACATTGTTTATGTACTTTATCTCACCAACTGGTTGACAATGTAGTCTTAAATCACCATTCAACAGACTCAAGCCACCACCGCACTGCCATCTATTGGACTGCAGAGAAATACAAATTTTCTGCTACGTTACTGACTGTACAGACAAACTATGCTGACTTAGGAAATGTGATAAGCAGGAGTTCTGGGGCGTGGCTCGCGGGCAGTATAAACACAAGCGATTAGGTGCATTCGACTTCATGCGCAAACCGATCGGCGGCTGACTTGAAGCAGTGCATGCCGGTTAGAAATTTTGTCCGACTTGAACCGGCGCCGACGCTACGTCACTGTCACGTGTGGCATCAAGTACCGCGATATCGTTTCGAGAGCAGCCGGCTGACTCAGCTGGCGCAGTTTTTCAGAGCGACTGCAGGAGCGCTGATGACGACACAGCTGTTTCACGATTGGCCAAATTCACCACATGGCAACAATGACGTGTGTTTCTAACATCTTCAAATCCAATACTGCTCATAAATCTGTGTTTTTAGAACACTAAAAGCTTTTTTACTGTATTCGCAATGTTATATTGAGTCACGTTTATCATGAAAGCATATATACCCCCACTTTATTAGTATTTCAATAGTATATATATATGTTGAACTTTATTCTTGAACAGATGGCGCTGAATTAAGCAGTATATAAAAAGTGTTTCTGTTGCTCATGAAAACGTTTCTGAAACGTCTGTGTATTTGACAAATATTGCATTTAATTAACTTCATCTGTTATAGAGTATGCAAACACCGCGCGAGCATCACTAACGGGAGCAGAAAGTGTCCGGCTTGACGGCTCCGTTTTCAACTCCGCCCCTGACTGCACGCAGCTACTCTCGTTGACTGCCGTCTGTAGCGGTGCTTCAAGTCGAACACACCTATCATAATAACGTGCTACTTAGCAAGTTTCGCGGCTAAAGTAAACAGTCTCTCATAGCACAGTTCCTCACCCCACAGAAGAGAGAGGCGGGGCGAGCAGAGCTCATTAGCATTTAAAGCAACATGCAAAACACAGGTTGATTTCTGCAGAGCTGATTTTGACAAGGTAAAAAGGGTGTTTTTTACACTGCCACTGAGAAATTTTAACCAAAGTATGTTACAGGCTTTTCATTAAGACCCTAAAGAATCAAACTTGTGGAAAATGGGCATCCTATGACCCCTATAAAATACAAATCTTGTGTAATCCCAGGCTATCTGTAACCAGATGCACATTTAAAGATGGAATATAATTTAATTTCAGTCACATGTGTTTCATAAATGTGTTTATGAATGTGTGTGAATGTTTCATTCATTCCTTTCTGGATTACAATACGCCATCAAAATGCAGGGCTCGACATTAACACTTGTCTGCTTGTCTGGGACAAGTGAACGTTTTGGACGGGCAAGTGAAAGTCAAATTAACTTGCCCAATCGGACAAGTAACTTGAAAATGTAATACCAAAACAATAATAACTGCCTTTATTTGTGATATAGCCTTTTTATAGGGGTGTGTGATATATATAATTTGCGATAATATCATAATTGTTGTTTTAACAATGTGCGATTTGACATTATCGAGTATATTGCAAAAATCAAACAAAACACACCTACAGAGTGCACGCATACATTAGGCCTACGTAAAGAAGTCTAGAAGGTTAGACTAGTGCATGTGTGTGTTCTTTCACTGTATGATTCAGTATTAAAATGCATGAAGAATGATCAGAAGATTCAAGATATATGCATATATATCAGAAAATGTATATATTTATATCATTTCATATAGTTAAACAATATCACACAAAGATCGAGCGCCGTTTTTTTGCTCCAAAAATCAGCATGATTACAACTGTGATTTTACACCACAGTTCAATAAACAAGAAGTTAATATTAAGAGACTTGCGTTTTAGACACCATATTGCCTGTTTTTGCTCTATTTCGCCAACAGAAATAATTCCAAACACAGCCACAGCACTGTTTTGCGTCTCTGAGCAACATGACGGTGTTTCGTTCCTGAATGAATCAACCGTTTAAATGATTTGGTTCAGTCACAATGACTCGCTTATTAACAGTGACTTGATGCCACCTACTGACGGTTTTAATTTCACATTCAAAGTATTTTAATTTTTTTTATAATTTCAAATATCAGTATTCAATGTTTTATGTAGGAATGGGTACCGAAACTTGGTATTTAATCGGTACCGGGGCTAAATTATGAAAGACCGGAGTATCGATAAGCTCTGACGTTAACGGTTCTGCTATCGGTACTGGAGAAATTAATAAAACACACATACATTTATTATTGCTATATGTACATTATCTTGCCAATTCTATCTCACCAGAGTCACCAACTGTTTTTAAAACATTTGTCTATGATGCATTTTTGCTATTCGCAATTCAGAAGCGAGATCGCGCTCACGCGGACATGAAAGCCCTGTTTGATTATGATAGAAAAGAGAACTAAACATTCAAACATCTGCTTACACTTTAGGCCTGTGGCTGTTTTATTAAGCTAATTGTATTATTTTATTTCGATTTTGGCTTCTAAGGATTATACAAAAGAAGACATGAGGTCAAGCTATTAAAAACTAGCTGCGTTTCGTATTCTTTCTTCTTCACTTCTTTCCCTTCACAGCGGTGCGCATTCGTTCCTCCCTAAAACCCAAACTTAACGTCAGAATTAGCTCAATCCGTGATTGTTGTAAAATGGCATCTTTACTGTTGCTAAATTGCGGGACATGTTTGAAAAAGAGATGCTGTTCCTCAGGCTGAAATGTGTGCACGCGACGCGCTCCAAAACGGACAAACAAATTACACTTTGAGCTTCGGGCGCATGCCCAAACGATCAAATACACACTAAATATGTCCAAATGGCCGGCTTGGAGAGTATTTACTTAAACACAGTTTATGTCTTAAGTGGAGGAGAACAGTTGGGAGAAAATCCGATGCGTGTCAATATATTGTCTTAAAGTGACAGACTGGCGCTTGGGCCATCAAAATGCAAATCTGCTCTTAATCTGAATAACGTTATAGCTTTAATAAGCATTAATCTATCAATACATACAATGAAAACTATGCAGTGTTCATTTACATTTGATTA
>NW_015505905.1:300284-322537 GCF_001515645.1 Sinocyclocheilus grahami
GTTTGTTTTACTTTGTTTCTTTGTTCATGTTCTTACTGTATCTTATGTATAAAACACAAAAAATGCCTGCACACTGGTGCATTTACAAATTGATGTTTTATATTCATTTAATTAAATATTAAAATACATTTCAGAATATAAAGCAATGTTAATTCAGCTCTTAATTTGTCATATATATATATATACTGTATATATATATATATATATATATATATATATATATAAAACAAAAAGTACCGATAAGAATACCATTAAAGTACCAAACTGATAAGCAGTATCGATAAGAGTAGTAATACCGTTAAAACCTTAACGATACCCATCCCTTGTTTTATGCATAAAAACATTATTTATTCATTTGTAACTGCAGGTTAAAGCATTCCATGTCCCTCAGAGCTGCATTAAACAGTGGGTAAATATATCTATTCCACTTGAGATGCAGCTTCCGTGTTTCCTCTTCATTGCAAAGATGAATTTTGTTGATACTGATTTCACATTATTATTTTGTTTATTTTATTTAAAAAGAAAAATTTAACTAAAACTAAATGTGCCATGCTCACAAAATCTACTACATATACTCTATAAACACTATACTATGTTTTGTATAATTACAATAAATAATTATATTTATAACTCAATTTAAATGTATTTTTTCTCTCCGGGCAAGTAACTTTTATACTCGGACAAGTAAATGACAAATTTACTTGTCCGAAGGACAACCACATGAGAATGCTTAATGTCAAGCCCTGAAAATGCTAAGTTTAATTATTCCAGCTGCTGTGAGAAAAAGCTATAAACGATCCATCACCTGCAGCATGTGATACAGCCCATTAGCTGGGACAACTTCTTCATGTTTACAGACATGACGTAATGATGTGGCAGCATGCTCGAATGGCCCGCAAACTCCTACCAGTACCACTCAAAATATAAACATTATTATAAGCTTACCGGACTAAAGTAAGGTGAGAGTTTTGAACACTGGCTGGTTATGTACTTGCTCAAAATTGATTTCGGATCATTTTTAACCAAAAAAAGTTACAGACTGCAGCTTTAAAGTACTAAAGGGGTGTAACCCCGGCATCCTGGCCAAATTCGCCCATTGGCCTCTGACCATCATGGCCTCCTAACCATCCCCATATCTACTGATTGGCTTCATCACTCGGTCTCCTCTCTACCAATAAGCTGGTGTGTGGTGGGCGTTCTGGCGCAATATGGCTGCCTTCGCATCATCCAGGTGGATGCTGCACACTGGTGGTGGTTGAGGAGATTCCCCCCTTCTATGTAAAGCGCTTTGAGTGCCCAGAAAAGCGCTATATAAATGTAAGGAATTATTACTAATCACTTTTCAGGGTTCGCAAAATCGCTAGCCCGACATCCCGGGGCTATTGTGTTTTCCAGTCGGGCTACCAAACTGTATCACCACTCTGCCCGACGGGCTATCTTAAATGCAGATTTAAAAACTCCTAAAGTGAGTTGTATCAAACTTAAGGCCATAAAAAGTTTTAAATATGTTAAATGGTGTAAGAAATGTCTTAATTATAATTTCAAGTGGTCTTACAGTTGGGGACGGAAAGACAAGAGTCGCGATACGGCTGGATTAAACTTCATTGAATAAATATAAGCGCTGCATGTTTCAAGTCAAAACGCGGCGTGGATGTCTTTATTTGAATGTATCTGATGGGAACCGACTGTCCTCAGAAATGTGTGGTTGGCATTTTAATTTCATTTTACCTATAATTCCTGATAAACAGCGTTTATGAGCGGGGAGCTGCTTTGTGTACAGCCGTTACCGGGGAAACCGCAATATTTCAGTGCTCCTAAAGCGCCACCTCATGGCAGAGAATGAATTTGCATTTCCAATAAGCCTTTCTTTGTGATTATGGTCAGATCAATGCAAATATCAACTCGTGTTTTTACGCAGCAAACACATAGGAGTTGTATATGAAAAAGAAGTTAATGTGCCTCCTAAAAATCTAAACAATTAAGACAGTAATATTTATACGTTTTAAATTGACAATTTATATGCTTGATTTATCCCTTTTCATAAAAATGGTCTAAAGGCTGAAATGCTGTTGAATAAGATTTTTGTTTTTGTGAAAACCTTTATCTGAACTGTAAATCATGTAATTTTATTGCTCAGCAATGTATGTTACCACAGACATTGTCCAACCCCACTCATACATTTTACTTGTGCAGCTCTTAAAATGGGTCATAAATTGCCTTAAATTTATTTTAAAATATTCTGCAGATACCCTGTAAATAGTGAAATAAAATTCCTTCCTTCATATTTGTTGATATTTGTGTACTGAAAATATTTTTGATTGACATTTAAACTCCTATCTGATTTTCTATATTTAAAAAAAAAATTGTCTTTTTTTTTATTTGGGCTAGTTAAATAAATTTTCGGGCTACCAAAATCTTAAGAGTACCTGCCCGAAGGGCTACCAGGGATTTTTTAATTTTGCGAGCCCTGCTTTTACAAAGTTTGCCAGGTTAGTGACATCAAAACATCTACATATCAACATATACCCGACCAGAAAGTTATTTCTGTCTTGTTTCTACATTTGAACTAACAGAATTTCAAGTCACAGTGGGTGGTTGTTGGTAAGAATCTCGGTCACAGTCACGGTCACATTAGACTTTGAGCATGCAAAATTTCCTTGAATGCTGCTTCGGTCGTGATATGAGGTCGCTCTGCAGCATCTTTTTAAATATTTTAATTCAACACATAACACATAATAAAATGTAAAAACATACAATTTACTCCACTTTCCTGCAGCGCTGCAGTTTTCAATTTCTGTTCTTTTAATTCAGCTACGAGGTTATGCTGTGACGTATCGATCTGCTGTTGGTCACACGTTTTTTTCACCTGATGCGAATTCGCAGGTCAGAGTTCACACTAAGCATGTACTTTGCAACGCAGCGAAATACAAAACTTTTCACATGGGTTTTGCATTTCCGGTCTGACGCATTTGCAAGCATTTGAATGGAAGTCAATGGAACGAAAAGTGCAGTGTGAACGCCCCTTTTAGTCTCAAAGTTGACCGGCCTTTATGCTGAGTTGTGAGATTACATATTTATTTTCTAAAAAGTTAGCATAGCATGTTAATAATCAAAGTCACAAAATGAAAGACAAAAATACAAAGCCTGGAGGTCTTACCCCATCCAATGCCTCCTCAAAGCAGTAGAGCCAGTACTCCCGAGCCAATGCATCCTCAGTCAGCTCCACCGTGTCTGGAATATAAGAGGTCGGGTCCTGCAGCAGGGGGAGGTTGACTAGCTGCCTCTCCAGACGGTCCATCTCCAACATGTCAAACTGGAGACAATGAATAAAGAAAAGTAAGTACCCACAACGCATTGAATGGCAATTCAATGGCAGCAGACATTTGATGATACCAAGAAGAGGTTAAAAAAATAAAACAGGCATACAAACCTAACTTAAGAGTTCACTCAGGATATAAATATTCATTCTTTGCTATAGAATGCTGAAGTTTTTCATTACCTTGGATCCCTTGACAAAAACCCAACACATTTACATTTATTAATTTAGCAGATGCTTTTGTCCACAGTAATAATTAAATGAGAAATACAACAAGCGATTCATCATAAGTAATAAATACGAGAAGTGCTAGTAATACATTTCTGACATTGTTCAGAAAAGTATCAGCTAGAACAGGGTGGAATTAATGAAAAGTGTAAGCAGAGAGGTTTTTTTCAGGATGCAATTAGGTGCTCACAGAAGAATTTTCAGCTGTCTCTTAAATATTGTCAGAGATTCTGTGTGCCAGATGGGGATGGGAATATCATTCCACCAAAAAAAAACGTTTTGGAAAGTAATTTTGTTCCTCACTGTGATGGTACCATGAGGTGTTGCTCACTTACAGATCTCAAGCTTCTGAAGGGGATGTAGCCTCACTAGAGTGAATGAAGGTAGGAGGGTGTAGAGCCCTTGGCTGTTCTGTATGCAAGCATCAATGTCTTGAACCTGATGCGAGCCGCATCCAGTAGTAAGTGCAGAGAGAGAGAGGTGTGACGTGGGCTCTCTTGGGCTTGCTTAAGACCAGTCATGCTGCTGCGTTCGGAATCATCTATAGTGGTTTGATTGTACATGTTGGACATGTTGCCAGAAAGTTGTTCAGCATGCTCTGTTGAGAAGGGCCTGATCTTCCTGACGTTGTGCAACGCAAACCTGCATGATTGTGCGGTCTCTGCAATGTGATCTTTAAAAGGTCAGATGGTCATCAAAGAATACCCCAAGACTTCTGACTGATCTTTATGGGATTATTGTTGATAAACCTAGCCTAGCTGTATGGTGAAATTAAAATATACAAAGTCAAAGTGGCAAGGATAATAAGAAGATCTGTCTTTGCCAGGTTGAGCAGGAGGTGATGTTCTTTCAACCAAGATGTCCACCAGGCAGCCAGAGATCTGTACAGCTACCATTAGATCATCTGGTTGAAATGAAAAATAGAGCAGAGCAATGGCACAAGAAACCATGTGCCTGTATGATGGGTCCCAGTGCTGTAGTGTATAGGCAGAACAGGAGGAGTCCAAGAACTGACCCCTGAGGAACCCTGCCCTGATCCCTGAGTTTTCTCTATAAATGGGGGGAGCAAGACAGGTCTGCAACTGTCTATAAGTATAGTGTTTAGTGTATTTTTTTAAGCAGTGGGGTTACCCGAATCTGCTTGAACATGGTGGGGAAAGTGCCTGTGTGGAGAGATGTGTTGATGTGTGCGAGTGCTGGTAAAAGTGTAGGAGAAATGGCTTATAGAGGGGTGTGAGGGGACAGGGGCTAGAGGGGAGGTGGTAGAATGACTGCAGAGGAGAATTTTAGATACTTTTGACTAGATTTTGAAGAGATTGTTGGCTGTGAATGTAGCTGGTCTGAGTTTTTGTGTGTGTGGAGCTGAAAACTAACTACTGATGGTTATAGTTTTACACGTGAAGAAATTAGCAAAATCATCAGCTGTTAAAGAGGTGGTGGGAGGGGGCAGATGAGAGAGTTGAATGTTTAGGAGTTTGCGTGCATCTGAAACGCTGTTAATCTTGTAGAAATAAGAAGTTTTGGCAGTGTGGACCATAACAGAAAAAGATGAAAACAGAGACTGATACATACTCAGGTCAGCTGGATCTTTTGATTTGCATAATTTTCTCTCTGCAGCCCTGAGTTTGGACCGGTGTTCATGAAGAACATCGGATAACCAGGGATTAGAGAGGGTAGTACACGCTGGCCTGGAGGAGAGAGGACAGATATCGCCTAGACAGGAAGTTAAAGTGATGATATAGAGTCTGTAGCACTTTTCACATCCAGTGGTGAGAATTGGGTGGGAGACGGAAGAGAGGATGAGCGTAGGTTTTGTCTGAATACAACTGGCAGGGGGTTGGTGGCAACATAAGAAGTAAGTTGAAATCAAAAGTAATAAAGACATGATCAGAAATGTGTTTTGCCAAAACGTTTTCTGTGACACAGCTGGATGTGTAAATGATCTGGTTGCCAGATTTTTCAATTCCCGTGGTGGTGAGCCATTTAAAATTGAATGAGGATGGAAGAAAGTTGAATTCTGCAACCTAAGGCTTCTCCAGATGGATGCTGAAGTCACCAGCGACTACAAGTGGGCTGCCATCCTCAGGGAATAAGGACAGCAGCACATCCAGATCCCCTAAAAAGGTGCCCAATTGACCTGGAAGGCAATAAATTACTACAATATGGAGTTTTACAGAGAGTGTTACAGTAACTAGGGCTAGGCGATATGGGCAAAAATTCATATCTCTGTATTTTTTGGACAATTTGCGATATACGGTATGTATATCTCTGTATTTTCATTTTTGGAATTTTTTTTAAATCTGTATTTAATATATATATATATATATATATATATATATATATACAAACACAATTTCAAAAAAGTTGTGACACAGCAGCACATCCAGATCCCCTAAAAAGGTGCCCAATTGACCTGGAAGGCAATAAATTACTACAATATGGAGTTTTACAGAGAGTGTTACAGTAACTAGGGCTAGGCGATATGGGCAAAAATTCATATCTCTGTATTTTTTGGACAATTTGCGATATACGGTATGTATATCTCTGTATTTTCATTTTTGAAATTTTTTTTAAATCTGTATTTAATATATATATATATATATATATTATTTATTCATTCATTCATTCTTAAAGATGCATGTATTTACATGATCATTAAGTTCTCATGACTAGATTCTTATGAATGTAACCATGTAAGCCTTCATATTATGTGCAAAAAAGGGTTAAAATCACATTTCATTCTAACATTGTAACACTGCAATCTAAAAACCAAAAAAGGCTTTTAAAGCGGATGTTAAATTCACTAAAATAAAAATGAAAATAAATAAGAACAAAAGCACAGAGTTGTGTTAGGCTATTTTCATTACCCCATTACAGTCACTTTACAGTTAGTGCTATCATAAAAATAGACTTACTTGTAGGTTTAAAATTCTACATGTCACATTTATTGTCCAACTACAAATATTTCAGCGAAATGTATATTTTAGTCAGAATTTTTGCACTCATATTTAATTGAGCTCTGTCTGTTTGGCGCACATGCGCGTGGAGGTGCTCGTTCACTGAAGTCTGACAGCAAAATGGAAATATTAACATGACTTTCTAACATTTACAGATGGAGAATATACCTGTGAAATGTAAGTTATGCATTAAGGGAAACAGCACATTTCAAACACATTAAACAACGCGAGTAGCCTTGTGTCATAGAGCATATGACGGGCCGAGCCACTTAAAAACAATGCAAAACTATAAACTATACTATGTCTTACCAGTTTTAAAAGGCCTTAATATAAAGCTTGTCACATGTTAAGAACAAATTGTATTATGCACTTTCTCCGCAGCAGCTCAGTCTGTGTCCTCTGCTATATTTTTCAGATGCGCTCGAATCGAACTACTGTATATCGATATAAACGGTATTGCCTCATATCGTATCGCTTATAAAGAAAATATCGATATATCGTACAAACTCGATATACCGCCAGCCCTAACAGCAACAGCAACAGCATGAAATTTAAAAGAATTATTATTGCAGAAAGATGGGTAAGTTTTGGGTTTTGGCCTACGAAAACACGTCATCTCTGCAGCACTCTATTCACCACCCAAACCAACCATGCAACAGGGTGACCGTGATTTCACCAAGTACAACATGTTCCTGTATCAACATCCTTGTTGATCCTGGAACAACATTCCAATTAACCAATCAGAATTGAGGGATAACTTTTCAGGAAATATCTGTTTTAGGCTTACGATCAGGATTAGGTGCTTCTACACCCTTGTTAATCAGCTATCATTTCACACTGATTTTAGGAATAAATTATGGGTAGGGTTAGGTTTAGGGGTAGGGATTAGGTTTAGTCTATATTTTTGGACAGTAATGTTGATCCAGGATCAACAAAAGATGTTGATCCAGGAACATGTCTGACTTGGCAAAATCACGGCAACCGATGCAACAGTATTCAACTGCAGAACTACAGCGCTGCTAAATGGACAAGTCTTGAGACACATCTTTAAGAGCTAAACTTCTTTTAACTTTACACACAGTCTTTATGTGGCGCTCATGTGTGAGACACTGAAAAAACAATGACAAGCGGTGCAACAGTTAAAGATGTCTGTTTAGCGCATGTTTGCATTGGAAAACAAGAAAAAGCAGCGCAGTGGAACACAACAACATGTTCTGTGTAAAGGGGCCCTAACAGTGCAATCAAAACGCTACCTTTATGACAAATTTCCCACAGCAGCAACTGTCAAACATTCCAGACAGTGAGTTCTCATCTACAATTAGATAATTTGCACCGTTTACACTCATGAGAAATAAGTGCATCACACCGAATAATATCCATGGCAACTTCACATTCATAATGATACAAAAACCTTCTGCTACCAGAGATGACTTTTTTTTCTTTTTTTTTTTAAAGGAAAGAGCATGCAGAGAAAACCACAAGAAAACCTGGATGGAAATGTACTTACTGGAAACTGAAGGGAAAATATTAGGGTATAGATAGAGAAGATGGATGGATGGATGAATGGACGGATGGAGAAGAGGAAAAGAAAAGAAAAAAGAAAAGAGATGAAATAAGAACATTACAGAGAACATAAATAGGTAATGAAAGATAAGTAGCATGCATCTCATTTGGCCAAATCCATAAATATAATGCATTTAGACTACAATCTACTTTGTCTTTCAAAAAAGACATGCAAAAAAAAAACAACAAAAAAAAAACACTGCAACAGCAAATTTACTCGAGGCCTCATCTTTTGTGCAAATTACCGTTCCACTACGAGCCCGCTGCACAGGATTCAGCTCTGGAGACACACTCATGAGACCAGAGCTGCCAGCATAGTTCTCTCCCCAGCTGTACTGGTTAGGATCTAACACAAAGAAACAAGTAGGTTAAACAAAATACACTCACTGCAGCAAATACTAAAGTTTGATTGTGTACACAACAATAGCTTACTGTCTTCTTCTGCCCCCTTCAAAAAGGCCCCAATAGCACCAAGATATCCTTCATGTCTTAGAAATAAAGCCTGGACCTCCCCCTACAAATAAACACAATTCTTTATCCAAAATGCTCACATAACACAGCAATATGTAATAAGATTTATATCCTGAGAATGTAAGCAGGGGATAACATACTGTCATTGTTATTACTGTATTACGCATGGAGAAAGAGAATTAGGTGATAGGAAATCGACTGCCTGGGGCAATGATAAATTAAAAATATTTGACAGAATTTGACAATATTAATCATTGTATCAAACACTCACGTAATCATTATTGATACAGAATTATAATTAAGAAAAAAGGTTGGAGACCTTAGTGAAGAAATTGATGCTATAGGTGATGGTGTGCATGGTAACGGGATGTCCTCGAATGAAAAATCCTCCAAAATAGACCCTGGTAAGGTTGTGCAGTTTGGCATAGAGGCAGGCAAGCTGTCCAATGTCATTGCTTATCATGTGCAGTAGGCTCTTCGCCATGTCTTCTTTGGAGAACTCTTGAGAAATATACAACAAAATGCCCAAGTAAGTGAGATCTGCCATGTAAACTATTCTTTGAATTCATGGTGCAAAACGGTGAAGATGTTACTTAGTAACACTGCAACTCTGTTACACTTTCCTCATGTATGCCTTTGTGAAACCAAAGACCTTTGGCTTCATTTCACATTAATAACACTGCAAACTAGGTGAAGGGTCAAATGACTCTTCCTGGGTGAGGAAAACAGGCCATACAACAAAACTGCCTCATGTTACAATCAAACCACTTTTGTATTTATTCTTCTGCTTTACCTTTGTCTGTGGTGGCTGATTTTCCAAAGCTACTTGCAATGAGGTCTCCAGTTAAACCCAGGGACCCGTAAGCACCTCCATAGATGTCTTTAACAAGCATATCCACATTTGTGTGTTGTCCTTTGGATGCTAACTGCAAAAGCTCATCAAACCTCTAAGAAAGAGAATGGGAAGGGATAAAAAAAAATTAAGTGAATTTAAAAAATAATAAAGAAAAAACTAAAATGTAGAAATTCCTAGTAATACTTCACATAATGAACCACCTTGGTTTTTGTAAGTAAAGCTCCAAGACCCCAAAAAGTGCCACCACCTATAGAACTGCCACCAATACGCTCAAATTTGTCCTCTGCTTCAACCTTCAAAAACAGGACATAGGTGCTTTCTTTAGAAAGTCTGCAAACTCAGGATTTGTTTTGTGTGTATAATATAACAGAGGCATTTAGACACAGTGCAGTACAGATATACCTTTACTATTGAGACTCCAGAGCCAATATTTATAAGCAGGTAAGGGAAGATGTCCGGATGTGTATTCTGGAACCGGAATTCAGAATCAGCATGTTTGGCATACACAAAAGCTTCATGGGGGATATTCTTCAGAACAAAGTTGCATCCCTTAATCAGACAAGTCATTTCATCCTCTTTGTCCACTCTAAAAATACAATTGAATTACCATTACAACAAATCCTTGAACTCCAAGCATGTCTGTATCATTCTCAGTCAGCTATAAAATTTCACTTACTTTAGCTTTAACTTCTTCTCTAACAGGTCTTTGAACTTGTATGCCCCTCCACCAGTTGCTTTGATGACTTTGGTTTCTGTGTTGACCAGGTGGTCTTTAATGAAATCTAGGCAGGTTTCAATGTAAGCATTCTCAAACTTGATAAAGTGAAGACGGGCAGTGATCTCTTCCTGTACAGATATCTCATAAAGAGGGTCACCTTCTGCTTCCTAGAAAGAAATAACATGAAAAATATATACAAATAATTATAAAAATTTTAACTAATGTTAATGCAAAGAAGCTTAATATAAAGTAACATCCATGAAACCTGTTAATTATATAAAATGTTCTTTAGACAAAAGATTTTTTTTATGAACCCTTCACAGTTCTTTGGGAAACTCAAAACTAGGGCCGCACGATAAATCAAATGTCACTGTCATGTGCATCTTGTCAGTAAAGCCGGTTCTGTGATTAGTAGTAAATCTCCATCACGTGCTTTCAGATAGAGCGGCATTCAATACACAGAGCCATAGTTCACTGACAAGCTACGCAATATCACGTTCATAATCGCATAGTTCGCTGACAAGCTACGCAGTATCGCGTTCATAATCGAATGAGATTCATCTGCGATTATATTGCGTAGCTTGTCAGTTTTGGAGATTTACTACTAATCACAGAACCAATCGCACGACAATCGCATGTGATTTATCGTGCAGCCCTACCCGAAACAGTTCCTCTATGGCATTGCTTTTAAATTTTAAAATTACCATTAATTCATGACCATCTGAACACTGTGCAGTCAAAAAGGAACTGCAATACATCCTGCAACACCTTGATAGACTGGGCTCATATGCCATTAACATCGTCTATAACAGTTAATGACCTCTATGCTCTTTTACTTTTTATTGTGAGAAATTCTGTTGTGAAATACATAATAAAAACCCAAGTGTTTAAGTGGTCGTGAAGACTGCAAGTGTGTGTAGGACTTTTAATGAATCAATAGGACACACTTACAACATAGTATTGTAAAAATGCAAGCAAAGTTGAGTTTTTTTTTTTTTTTTTACACATTGTGTATATGTGATACTTTGCACTTTAAAATAAAAATCTAAATATCTGTTCATTAGTGAATGGCTATGAATGACCCAATTTAATTGTGGTGCTTCTAATCAAGCGATAAAAAACAGCTGAAAATGTTTTACATAATACACATACACGTCTTTGTTACAATAAAATGTGCAACACTACATTTTTACACAAATGATATGTGATATCTAATTAAATTAATTACACCGCAAAGTTTTCCTCAACATTTCACTCTTTTGGGGCTTGTGAGTTCCTGAACATGATGAATGATGGGATACCACACCGAAGCTGTATTAGAGATAGTGTGGATTTTGAGTGCATTAACGGCACTGAGTGTTGCCATTTTTATTTTTTGTCATGTGCATGCTTTCTTAATTGTGCCAAGACTGCAAGTGTAGGTATTGGGACAGGCCCAGAAACTCTTTTGGAGTGGACTTTGTGCTTTGTAACTTTGCAGATCTTTTTCATGCAAAAAACAGCATTATGCACTAAAGGAAGTTGAAAATGTACACAAGAATAATAGGAGTCCTTTAAATCTAACAAGATGTACTATTTGTTTTGTTTTACTTTTTGTATAGTACATGACTTTCTCATCAGATTTTCTGACACTGCCTCCCTTGTCTCCAAAAAGGGTCCCTAATGTTATGTGTGATCATGGAGTGAAAAAGTCTTACCTGCAAGCTTACCTTCGCTGAATGATCAAACGACCTGACTTTGGCAACTTTATGCTGGACAGTGGAGTAATATGCCAGTTTTGTCAAAGAGCCACCTATATATATATATATATATATAAAACACTACAAAAACCTTATTATTAATAAATCGTTCATTGTAGTTTCACTTGTTATTTACATTATAGACTTGGTTTGTGACCCTAGCTGCATCTGCAAATTATTAATTAAACTTTCTCTTAGATGATGACAATTTGCTGCAAAGAAATAAATAAATAAAAATAAACCTCTGTAATATTTAGACAAACTGACATTAATGTCATTCAGTGATTTAAAAATCTTTAGTAAAACAACCAGGTGAAACATAATTTCACTGTGTAAACATGCTAAACATATTAAAAAGACAAATCAGATTGCATTTGCTGTTTAATGGCATATGGACTTTTTCATCAGGTTGCTGATTAGGGGACCATCTCTGTGTCCTAATGAAGGCCAAGTATGGTGACCCATACTCAGAATTAGTGCTCTGCATTTAATCCATCCTAAGTGCACACACACAGCAGTGAACACACACACACACACACACACACCGTGAACACACACCCGGAGCAGTGGGCAGCCATTTATGCTGCGTCGCCCGGGGAGCAGTTGGAGGTTCGGTGCCTTGCTCAAGGGCACCTCAGTCGTGGTATTGAAGGTGGAAGAGAGCGCTGTACATTCCCCCCCCCCACCTACAATCCCTGCCGGTACGAGACTCGACCCGCAACCTTTGGGTTACGAGTCCGACTCTCTAACCATTAGGCCACAACTTCCCCATGTTCAGTAATGTTCATACTATCCATCCTAAATCGTATGTGAAATTAGAAACAGTATGTCCCAAAGCGTAGTATGTTGAAAAGAGAATGCCAAAAGACTCCGGATGGATGATTCGATTCAGAACTACAAACACGAATTAAAAGCGTTAAAAACTACAAACATTGCGGATGTGCGACCGGTTACTTTGAATAGTCATGTCAAGTCAAGTCACCTTTATTTATATAGTGCTTTTAACGATACAGATTGTGTCAAAGCAACTGAACAGCATTAATTAGGAAAATAGAGTGTCCATAATGCAAAATGTCAATAGTAAACACTAATTTTTCAGTTAAAGGCAGTTCATCATTCAATTCAGTGATGTCATCATCCAGCTCAGTTCAGTTTAAATAGTATCTGTGCAATCATTTGCAATCAAGTCAACGATATCGCTGGAAATGAAGTGTCCCCAACTAAGCAAGCCAGAGGCGACAGTGGCAAGGAACCAAAACTCCTTGACCAAAACCTTGGGAGAAACCAGCCTCAGTCGGGGGGCCAGTTCTCCTCTGACCAGACGAACCAGCAGTTCAATTCCAGGCTGCAGCAAAGTCAGATTGTGCAGAGGACTCATCTGGTTCCTATGGTCTTGTCCCGGTGGTCATCTGAGACAAGGTCTTTACAGGGGATCTGTATCTGGGGCTCATCTAGTTGTCCTGGTCTCCGCTGTGTCTTTCAGGACTGTGGAGGTCCTTTCTAGGTGCTGATCCACCATCTGGTCTGGATACAAACTGGATCTGGTGGCTACGGGGACCTCGGAATAAGAGAGAAACAGACTAATATTAGCGTAGATGCCATTCTTCTAACAATGTAGCAAGTACATAACAAGAATGGAGTTTGAAGGGGATTTTGGGGGCAGATGAGAAAATGTGGGAATGTAGCAAGGCTCTCTTTAATTTTCTTAAAGATACAGGGTTAGAGCACAGCATATAGGAAATGGGAAGGGGGTATTTGTAATTATTAATATAAAAGTTTATTTTTTTATTTTTTTTATTTTTTTTGATTATAACCATGCTAAGCACATGAAGCCCTGAAGTTGCACACCCCGGTACAGTAGGTGGCGGTATGCACCTGAACAAGTTGGTTGCGACCCGCCAATAAAACCAGAGAGAGAGAGAGAGAGAGATTAAGATTGAGGTTAGGGTTAAGAATAGATCAGAGTTTAACCTTATTACACAAGTAAATCGTCTCATCGCGACCTTTGTTTTGTCGGGTGGCGGCCCATGATTCAGCCCGACACCGGAAGCTGTCACGAGACTCTGCGCTAAATCGCGGCGCTAGCTGAGCTCGCGCTGGAGCGCTGAGTCTGTGAGTGACAGGCGCGTTACGTGAGCGGCTCGCGAGGTCGCATTGAGGGCAGCAGAGCCGTGTTTTTCCTGTCCCAAAGCCCGTTTCGTGTCAGCCGCAGGTGCTGTTTCGTGGAATGACCCAGTCTGCTGAGGAGAAAAGGGATTGAGGTTGACTGCAGCTGAACACGCTAAAGTTTGTCGGGTTTTTCCGGCGGGTGTGTGAAGGTAGGCGGCTAAACGAGCGCGCTAGCAGACACTATTGATAAGGACCGTTAATTCACTGCAAAAAATTCACGAAGAGATATTAAACGAGATGTGTTGTGTGATGTGGGTCGTTTTATTCACATGTAGCCCATAACTGTGCCAATAATGTTTTGCCTCTTAAATATAAAGTGATATTGAGTAGTTTTCCCCGGCTCCAGCAGTCTTAGCATGTTAGCACACATCTCTCGGACTGAATTTCACCACATCAGAAACAGACCAAAATAAACGCTTGCTGCCGCTATAACATATTTTATAAACGTATTATAAATAACTTCTGTCTCACCTTGAAATAAATGTGTACATTACTAAATCAAAAGTGTGTGGTTGAAATTAACATTCTTGCCGTCATCTAAATTAAACAGTCCAGTCAATGTTTTATGATGTAGTTTATGCACATTATCAATCAAAACAGCCCTCTCTTACAAGCTGCAGTAGTTGTGAGTCCTGTTGTATTACAATCTAATGTTCCCAGTTTCTGATGTAGAATCAAATGCGAGCTGATTTTTATTGCCACATTGTTTAATAACTTGATTCTATCTCAGAGTTGAGTTTAGTGTCCCTAGATGACTAGGACGGATCAACTGGTTTTGCTGAGCAGACGTAAATTGTCATTGGTTTTTTTTTTCTGACACCGATGTTTTGCAAAGCAGTTTTCAGTTCTCTTTGCTGGTTTTACTGTGAAATGATGTCTGAGTAAGGCTTCCTTATTCTTATCTATTGAGTGAATCATTGTTTTTTTTTTAATATTTTAGATAATAATTTCATGTTGCTTACACCTGTTGAAATGGATGCAAGTAAGCTCATATGAGTCAGGTTTATTATGTTGAGTGGGCAAGATATTCTTCTAAGTTGTTAACCAGATAAAGTTATTTATGAAAGTGAACTGCATCCCTTGAAACCAATCTTCTCAGGTCTTAGATACAAAAGGTTGTGTGCTTTGTCAGGCCCTTGCCTAAGATTTTCCTCGTCTTTCCCAAAGCTAATTACTGTTGTTGCTTTTGACTAAAATTGCATTTGTTAAAGGGGTCATATGATGTTGCTAAAAAGAACATTATTTTGTGTATTTGGTGTAATGAAATGTTTATGCGGTTTAAAGTAAAAAAAAAAAACAAATTATTTTCCACATACTGTACATTATTGTTTCTCCTCTATGCCCCGCCTTTTTGAAACGTGTCGATTTTTACAAAGCTCGTCGGTCTGAAAAAGCGAGGTGTGCTGTGATTGGCCAGCTATCCAATGCGTTGTGATTGGCCGAATACCTCAAGCGTGTGACGGAAATGTTACGCCCCTCACATACTGTGATGGTGTGTCCCAGTGACGAGACAAAAACATTAAAACTCATTACAAACGAGGCATTTGTTGCATCCAGTGGGGACATAATTACTGATTATAATGACTTATACTGTCTTTTTACGCGTTGCATTGCATCGCGCCGCGTAAACACAAAACCCTGTCTGCATTTGTGATCAGAGAAATGACAAACAACAAGTGATACTCCACACTGCCCAAAACTCGCGTTTGAATCATCAGTGGCAAATAATAAAAGAAAACGTACTTACGTGAGTCAGCACTGCCGGCATTTTAGTCTAACGTTACTCTCCCAGGATCAGTAAACAGTCCTCCATAAAATGTGCTGGTGATCCACAGCACTAAGTTAAAGTATTCCCTCAGCGACCAGCACGGATCAGCTCTAGGCATGACGAAGCGGATATCGTCCTCTTTTGGAAGGCCAAACAAAGTAGTTTCGCTTTCACAACGAAAATTATTAATATAAAAGTTTATTTTTTTATTTTTTTTATTTTTTTTGATTATAACCATGCTAAGCACATGAAGCCCTGAAGTTGCACACCCCGGTACAGTAGGTGGCGGTATGCACCTGAACAAGTTGGTTGCGACCCGCCAATAAAACCAGAGAGAGAGAGAGAGAGAGATTAAGATTGAGGTTAGGGTTAAGAATAGATCAGAGTTTAACCTTATTACACAAGTAAATCGTCTCATCGCGACCTTTGTTTTGTCGGGTGGCGGCCCATGATTCAGCCCGACACCGGAAGCTGTCACGAGACTCTGCGCTAAATCGCGGCGCTAGCTGAGCTCGCGCTGGAGCGCTGAGTCTGTGAGTGACAGGCGCGTTACGTGAGCGGCTCGCGAGGGCGCCTTGAGGGCAGCAGAGCCGTGTTTTTCCTGTCCCAAAGCCCGTTTCGTGTCAGCCGCAGGGGCTGTTTCGTGGAATGACCCAGTCTGCTGAGGAGAAAAGGGATTGAGGTTGACTGCAGCTGAACACGCTAAAGTTTGTCGGGTTTTTCCGGCGGGTGTGTGAAGGTAGGCGGCTAAACGAGCGCGCTAGCAGACACTATTGATAAGGACCGTTAATTCACTGCAAAAAATTCACGAAGAGATATTAAACGAGATGTGTTGTGTGATGTGGGTCGTTTTATTCACATGTAGCCCATAACTGTGCCAATAATGTTTTGCCTCTTAAATATAAAGTGATATTGAGTAGTTTTCCCCGGCTCCAGCAGTCTTAGCATGTTAGCACACATCTCTCGGACTGAATTTCACCACATCAGAAACAGACCAAAATAAACGCTTGCTGCCGCTATAACATATTTTATAAACGTACTATAAATAACTTCTGTCTCACCTTGAAATAAATGTGTACATTACTAATGTAAATCAAAAGTGTGTGGTTGAAATTAACATTCTTGCCGTCATCTAAATTAAACAGTCCAGTCAATGTTTTATGATGTAGTTTATGCACATTATCAATCAAAACAGCCCTCTCTTACAAGCTGCAGTAGTTGTGAGTCCTGTTGTATTACAATCTAATGTTCCCAGTTTCTGATGTAGAATCAAATGCGAGCTGATTTTTATTGCCACATTGTTTAATAACTTGATTCTATCTCAGAGTTGAGTTTAGTGTCCCTAGATGACTAGGACGGATCAACTGGTTTTGCTGAGCAGACGTAAATTGTCATTGGTTTTTTTTTTCTGACACCGATGTTTTGCAAAGCAGTTTTCAGTTCTCTTTGCTGGTTTTACTGTGAAATGATGTCTGAGTAAGGCTTCCTTATTCTTATCTATTGAGTGAATCATTGTTTTTTTTTTATATTTTAGATAATAATTTCATGTTGCTTACACCTGTTGAAATGGATGCAAGTAAGCTCATATGAGTCAGGTTTATTATGTTGAGTGGGCAAGATATTCTTCTAAGTTGTTAACCAGATAAAGTTATTTATGAAAGTGAACTGCATCCCTTGAAACCAATCTTCTCAGGTCTTAGATACAAAAGGTTGTGTGCTTTGTCAGGCCCTTGCCTAAGATTTTCCTCGTCTTTCCCAAAGCTAATTACTGTTGTTGCTTTTGACTAAAATTGCATTTGTTAAAGGGGTCATATGATGTTGCTAAAAAGAACATTATTTTGTGTATTTGGTGTAATGAAATGTTTATGCGGTTTAAAGTAAAAAAAAAAAACAAATTATTTTCCACATACTGTACATTATTGTTTCTCCTCTATGCCCCGCCTTTTTGAAACGTGTCGATTTTTACAAAGCTCATTGTTCTGAAAAAGCGAGGTGTGCTGTGATTGGCCAGCTATCCAATGCGTTGTGATTGGCCGAATGCCTCAAGCGTTTGACGGAAATGTTACGCCCCTCACATACTGTGATGGTGTGTCCCAGTGACGAGACAAAAACATTAAAACTCATTACAAACGAGGCATTTGTTGCATCCAGTGGGGACATAATTACTGATTATAATGACTTATACTGTCTTTTTACGCGTTGCATTGCATCGCGCCGCGTAAACACAAAACCCTGTCTGCATTTGTGATCAGAGAAATGACAAACAACAAGTGATACTCCACACTGCCCAAAACTCGCGTTTGAATCATCAGTGGCAAATAAAGAGAAAGGAAAAAATGAAATCGCATCATATGACCCCTTTAACTTTTCCATGGTTTTCTTTGTTAACAGTGAACATATGCTCTTTGTTCGCACTGTACTTCTGTTGTAGAAATTGATATAATTTTTAGTACAACAGTAGTTATTTAGGTGTCTGAAGAATATTATGTTAAAAAACTGGACCCTCTAACACTAGCACTCTCAATTGTATTTCTATTCTATCTACTTGATTTCTTTTTATTAATTATATTTTCTGTTTTTACATTGAGCAATACATCTGCGGTCAATCCAGCTGATGTGTTGCTCCAGCAAAACATATTTGTTGGTGTGTCTTAACACGGATCGATTATAGTAATTAGATGGATAAAGATTAATGACAGAAATGTAAACTATACTTATTAACGTAATGTTAATTATTTTACCCAAGTGGTCTTTAATAGCTGTATGCAGTTGCTGTTATGCAAATGATATGATATTAATGTGAACAACAAAACGGAAGTCCAACCACATTTCCAGATATGATGTTGTCTTTTATGAGAAGAGGAGGATGGGGAAATGCAAGTTTAACGGTTTCGCATACTCATCTTTTTTCAACAGGACATACATAGGTTAAACTCAAAGCATCAGTGGCAGTATTTCTATGAATGTCTTTTAATTAGATTTGTGATTTTATAGTCCGGTTTTATCTACTCTCCAAAAACAAAGGATGTGGTCTTTGTATGTTGCTGATGAGCTGGATATTTTGACGAACTTGAACCCGGGTGTTTTTATTTTTTTCTTGTATTTTCTTTGATAATTTTTGACTTTACAGAGGATGATCAGATTTCAGTATTAGTATGAAAACTTTCTGTTTCATAGACCACCTTGCACAGTGCTTACTATCATTACTTAGTTTTTTAGTAGTTATTGTGATGATTAAGAAAAGCCATTGTCACATTCACCGATGAGGTTGACTTTTTCAATCCAGACTCTAGGTTTAGTTTCTTTGTAGTGTCACACTGAAGATGTGTTCCTCAGTCACCATCAGAGTATTCAGTTAACAAAATTTCTAAAAATATGGTTTAAGATGATCAGTGGGATGAAAACTCATGTAAGTTGGATGGTTGATGTTTCAGGGCTTGAAGCGGTTTAGACCATAAAAATTTGTTGACTGTTAAGAGCAACAAATTAATCGGTTAGAATGTAATAAACTGACAAACCGAAAACCACTATGAGGTTAAATAACACGTTTTGTCTTCCTTAACTGTGACTAAAAAGGCTGTGAACAGCAACATTCAGTTGAGAAATTGTGGTTAAGTGGCATCAGTCAGGTGGCTGTGACACATTCTTTCTGTTCAAACTTTGCTTTTTCTTTTCATTTATCACCTGATAGCACAGTGTTTGCACTCAACATGTGTTGCCAGGGATCCGTTCTAATCAAGGGGTAATTGTTTGCCTGGTTAGCATGATCTCTCAGTAAATGCTATAACTTCAAAGAAACATTTTATTCTTTATCTCAGAGAAAAATAAAAATCAATACAAGTATCGATGTAATATTATTATAAAAAAAAAAAGTGATCATATCAGAACAGCCTTATGATGGTATTCAGTTTAATGATATGAGACATTCATAAATTATAATAAACAATGTGCAGCTCGTTTCAAGTGAGTTCTGCCTTTTTCTTCTTGGTTGGTACACTGGAACATATTTTTTTTCTTATTTCTTTATTTTTCCTTTTCTCACCATAAATATAACCAAGGTTAGCTGGCGTGGTGTTAAACTATAAACAAACATGCACTAGTAAATTAATATTTTGAACTTGTGCTTGACATTGGAGGTCATGATGATAGTATTTGTTAGCTCTTAAAATATAAAATCAGATGACTTCTAGTACACAGAAAGTCTAGTTTAATGTGGGTAATGTGGGTCTTTCAGTCAAATGTTTGAGCTTGCTGAAGTATTGTGGGTTTCATCCAACACACCCACCCTCCAATGGCCTTCAGCCTCTCTCTGGACCTTTTATTTGCAGTCTTAGTTGAAGTATTATCCTATGACTTCAAAAGACATTCATCAGAGCAGCTGTTATGGTCCACAGATTGTTCAGTCTGCCTTTGATGATGATCAGGGAGGTTTAGCTGTGTTCATGCTGTCTGGAGGAATCGGCCTATCCATGCCATCCTTACTTGGAAAGAACAGTCTGAGTTAATTCGGTAATGATTGGGGATATTCATTTCGGTTATTTTTCCTAACCAACAACCGAGGCTCGTTAACCGACAAGATTATTTTAAATTAGAATTTAATTAAATTAGAAAGGATAAGTGTTTGTGACCCATTAAAAATACTAACATTTGTTTCCCTGGGATTAATTTTACATGCGCAAAAAGCAGAAAACAACAGAACATAAGGATTCACATGGTCATCATATCACATCATGCACCTGCAGCGCTTCTGCGAGTGGAGAAAACATAATAAAGCTAGGCTATATATATTTTATATATATTTTACTTGAATAATAAATTAAGAAAACGAAAGAAAAACTGCAACAAGTAGCCTAGAATGCAGAGTTTCGGTTTATTTTTGTGCTGCGGGAAAGGAAACGGATGGCAGAAAGCGGCATCCTATTTTTCTTTAGGCTTATTTTACAAAAGCACAAAGATTTGTTTTCCAATGGCCTTCAGCCTCTCTCTGGACCTTTTATTTGCAGTCTTAGTTGAAGTATTATCCTATGACTTCAAAAGACATTCATCAGAGCAGCTGTTATGGTCCACAGATTGTTCAGTCTGCCTTTGATGATGATCAGGGAGGTTTAGCTGTGTTCATGCTGTCTGGAGGAATCGGCCTATCCATGCCATCCTTACTTGGAAAGAACAGTCTGAGTTAATTCGGTAATGATTGGGGATATTCATTTCGGTTATTTTTCCTAACCAACAACCGAGGCTCGTTAACCGACAAGATTATTTTAAATTAGAATTTAATTAAATTAGAAAGGATAAGTGTTTGTGACCCATTAAAAATACTAACATTTGTTTCCCTGGGATTAATTTTACATGCGCAAAAAGCAGAAAACAACAGAACATAAGGATTCACATGGTCATCATATCACATCATGCACCTGCAGCGCTTCTGCGAGTGGAGAAAACATAATAAAGCTAGGCTATATATATATATATATATAAATATATATATATAAAATGAATAAATAGGCCTATACGAGAAACATATATTTTTACTTGAATAATAAATTAAGAAAACGAAAGAAAAACTGCAACAAGTAGCCTAGAATGCAGAGTTTCGGTTTATTTTTGTGCTGCGGGAAAGGAAACGGATGGCAGAAAGCGGCATCCTATTTTTCTTTAGGCTTATTTTACAAAAGCACAAAGATTTGTTTTTATTGTGAATGTACACGAATAAAGGCAAACCTTTTACAATTCCGATTATCTTTAGGACTAAAAGAAGTAGTTTCTTCCACTGTTAGTAGGAAAAAATTCAAGCGATGGCGCCGCATGCGCACACACAACATTGCTACCTTGACAATGCAGCCTGTTCATTATCATAATAAAATAGTCAATCAAACACATAAAAAAAAATATGTAGTAAAATCTGTGCCGTTAAGTGTTATCACAGTGCTGCCGTGATGTTATGCAAAACATTTGTTTTACGTGGATATTGGAATGTCAGTGAAGTACATAATAGGCTAAATAATAATTTGCCATTTGAATACATCGCGAATACGGAAACATTTGACTTTGTGTGGAATGAGAGACTAGTTTCATTTTAGCCTAAATGAATTCGTTTTGGCATGTCGTTTATATTGCTATAGCTTCTTATATTTTTAATTCTTGTTCTTTTCTAAATACTGTTAATTGAAAGGATTGTTGTGGAGTGAGGGGAACTAAAATAACCTAGCAATGTTTACAGTGTTTATTATAATGTTTGTAAGTGTTTCGCGTCGGAATTAGGCCTATTTCTGAATGAAATAATAAAATGCGACTTATACGCAACTTATGTTTCCCCCCCCCCTAAAAAACACTTCTTTTTTTTTTTTTTTAATCATGAAGCAAACATTTTTAAATATTTTGATAAATTACAAAAAAATTTAAAATAAAAATAAAAAATAAATGACTTTTTAAACCGTTTAACGGATTGTATTAATCGGTCAAAATTCTTAC
>NW_015505905.1:322801-354402 GCF_001515645.1 Sinocyclocheilus grahami
ACGTAACTTAATCCCACTTTATTTTCCCCCCCCCCAAAAAAACACTTTTTTTTTTTTTTTTTTTAATCATGAAGCAAACATTTTTAAATATTTTGATAAATTACTTAAAAAATAAATAATTTAATGACTTTTTAAACCGTTTAACTGATTGTATTAATCGGTCAAAATTCTTACGGTCGGTTAACCGGTTAAAATGAACATCCCTAGTAATTATACCATGCTTGAGTGGGCAAGGTAAATGTTTTGTTGTTGTTTAAAAGTCTATTTGTGTCCTAGGGAAACAAACAGAAGAAAAGGAGAATGGAAGTGTTTCACTGGCTCTTGAGGACTGACATGCAAAAATGTGCTTTTTTCCGAACATAATTTGAATTATTTGGAGTTGCAGCTGTTTTTTGGGAGCCAAGAGGTGTGGTCATACGCTATATCTCTCCATCTTGTTTTTTTGTTTGCAAGTGTTTTTTCCAGACATCATGAGCGACTGGAAGTCGTTTGCTTCTGAAATGCTCCTAATCACATCTGAGTTTTAGTTCTACATTACCTCTGGTCATTTTCCCTCTCGGTGGCCTCAGTTTGGCATCTCATCGCCTTTTCTACACTGCCGTTACCATTAAAGGAAGAAAATTCTCCTCTCTGCATGCCGACCAATCCTGCAAAAGCAGAAATGGACCAAAGCTTTCGAGCAACAGCACATATGAGACTGGTTGAGTGGATGAGATTAGTGTTCCTTGAGTGCAGCCTGGCCACTGTTTGGATTTGGCTCCTCACCACAGAGGCGTAACTTCAGAAGACCTATGTTTGACTGCATGTGTGTTTACTATATGAAAGCCAGCAGAATGGTTTACCTGTGAAACCTTTTCACACAAAAGGGATTGTCCTTTATGTAGGGCTGGACAATAATTCAATATCAATATGTATCGCGATATAATTTTTTTCAATAACGGTGATATGATTTTTAAACAATTCCGATATACATTACAAGTGTTTCCCATACATTGATTTATTTGTGGCATTTGACTTCATTGAATAAACATGAGTACTGCACGTTTCAAAATCAAAACGGGTGTTTTATATGAATGTATCTCTGAAGGGAACCGACTGTCTTCAGAATAGTTTAGATGGCATTTTTATCTGATAAAGTACCGTTCATGTTTACAGCCATTACTGGAGAAACCCGTTAGTTCCACCGCTCTCACAGCGCCTCCTGCTGGCAGACAAGCAGTTTGCATTTTCAATAATAAACCCATTTCCAGCAACATGCTTTTGTTGTTGCTCTATTTTTTTGTTTTCTGAAGCAACTCGGAGCATGTTTCATACTCGTTATCCTGGTTATATATTATTCATTCTGAACAGGTCCCACATGGTTGTAGTAGCAGCATTTGGAGAAGAGATTAAGTTGTTGATTTAAAGAATGTGTTCGTTCAAGGTCTGGTGGAGTAAATGATTTTCACTGACCAATGTACGTGGCATGCTTTGTACATAAAGCTGTTCAGACCACAACTCTGGTTTATTTACTTTAAAAGCCAATGGTGGTTAACTTTTCCCACACAGTAACATAAATGCACATTCTGTCCTGTTATATAACAGACTTGGATTTTTATGTCATAAAGGAGATTTCGTTTCCTCTACCATCCTCTTTCCTGTCATAGATTTGCAGTGTCCAGATCAGTGTGGGCCAGTTAAATCTATGTAGGCTCAGCAGGCCTCCGTCCTGGCTCAAGACTGCACACTTCCATCCAGAACCCACAGCTGCTTTGTGTTTAAGAGGTCATGCTTGCAATATCCCCCACCTGGGCTACGATCCAGGATGCTCTCTACACCGCACACACAAACTAACACGTATCAATATGTAGAGACCTACTCATTCTCTTGTCTTTTGTTGTTTTTAGAGCACTGAGGAGTCTGGTGAAGAGACCCTGCCATGCGTGAATACAAGCTTGTGGTGTTGGGCTCTGGCGGTGTGGGCAAATCAGCCCTGGTAAGTACAGTATACCATGTCATCTTCACCAAACCTCAGAGCAGTTGAACTCCACTGCTCAGCCAAGCAATGATGTGATCCACAGTAATGATCCACAGTAATGATCAGTAGACCGTGGCTTTGGTTTTCTCCGATTGTCATTTGCTTCTATAGCTAGCTGTAAAGGTCTTTAGAAATCATTCTAGCATGCTGTTATTATTAGTTGTTATAACTGGTGCTCAATTATTAATAATGGTAGTTATTATATTTAAAAACAGTTGCGCTGCTGGAAACCGTGGTGTTTTTTTTCTTCTTTTTTTAAGGAATCTTTGAATAGGAAGTAAAAAACAGCATTTATGTGAAAAAAAAATCTTTTGTAAAATTATGATTGCCTTTACTGACACTTTTAATCAATGTAATGTGTCCTTGCTGAATAAAAGTATTACATTTAGTATCTGACTTTAGCCCAAACTTTTGAATGACAGAGTTCTCTACATTGATGATGGGGAAATGTTTTTTGAGCACCAAATCAGCATATTAAAATAATTTCTGAATAATCATCTGGACACTAGAGACTGCAGTTATTTATTAAAGTGCAGGCATGAAAACACAGGGCTCAACACTAAGGATTTTTCTACTGGCCCAGTCGGGACAGTGGTTCAAAATTTTACTAGCCCTGTCTTAGTCTTCAAGATATTTGTGTTGTTCTCTGAATTAAAGTGCTTCTTAGTGGATCTCACAGCACTGGTCGCGTGATCAAGACGATCAGCAAGTATTATTAATAAAGGTAATCTGCTCGCTCCAAGCTGATAAGTGGTCCATTGTTGGTGCCATTAACACGATTTCATTCCGCTTTTAGCACATAAACATTATATTGAACTAGAGCCCGACCGATATATTGTTTTGCCGATATGAGCCTGTCGCAGATATATCGGTATCGGTGAATATGCCGCCGATATGCCACCGATATGAACATTTTATTACAGAACATAAAACGCAGATAAAATGCTTGTAATTGGTGTAATTTTGTAGTTTGTCCAGCAGAGCGCGCTCCATTGTTTGCTACTGGCAACCTGAATGAAACGCTTTAAAGCTTAAGTGTATGGAATACCATTGAAAATTTGAACGGCCACATCTTCGTAACGACGCGGTGGATCTGCACCAAATTCGGGGGATCCCTTCAGCTCGAGGAACCCTCTCGAATGCCGAATTGAGTGTACGTCTCAAGGCCCCCTTTTGAATGAGACCACCCCTGTGTTGATACCCCCAGGGGTCCAGGAGTTATGGACAGTTAAATTCGCAATCGGGCACCGACCGATTTGGCGATCCCGGGGGGCTACCCGACGCATGGAGGGATATCGGCCGATATATTGATATCAGCGGTTTTTTTACTCCCTAATATCGGTATCGGCCCCCAAAAATCCATATGGGTCAGGCTCTATATTGAACATTTATCAAACATGTATTATCATTCTATCAAGGGAAAAACATATTGTTATAATTACTGTTATCGTTTTATTGCCCAGCCCTATTATGACGTCACGCTCCTTTAAAACATAAATAAATTCAACATAAAATGAATAACAAATCCAAAATGCTGCAAACCTGCAGCTTTAAAGTTTCTTTTAATTCAAATAAGAGGTCATGCCAGGGGGTACATTCTTCGTACGTGAATTAATCATTTAGCTGGATTTTATTGTGGTCGAATTTGACATGATCCAGGATGGTCAAGTTCTTCAAAGCTCAAGCGGAGTTGCTTTCATAGCAACAGGTCCGTTAGCTCAAATCTGCTCGGGAGCAGGCTTATTTCATGTAAACAGGATTAGAGTGCACCTTTTTAAGTGAAGGTGATACTGAAAGTCTGTCCCAGCCACTGCTACTTTCTTCTTCCTTATTAAACCAGGAAAAAAAATTATATAATTGTAAAGTTATTTTGCAAATAATTGAAATGTTGCGTAATCTATAGATAATAATGGACACAACCAATTTTACTCATTGATTGAATTATTAAGCCATACATTAATTTGAGCAGTGAGTTTTTATGCAGGTGGCTTCGATGCATTGCAGGAAATCTCATCAAATCTCAAAATACTTAAGATGGATTTTATGTATTAAGAAACTTTAATCACATATCACGTATAACAAATCAGCTTCAAAATTTAATTAATTGCTAATTACAATACTCTTGACATTTGAAAAATACAAAGCCTGTACAAATTCGGAAAAAAAAAAATAATAATTGGGAATCATTTAAAAAATAAACTGTTACACAGTTTATGTATTAGAACTTTTATTAATAATAAAAAAGTAATACATTTAAAATAGATTTATTTCATACTAAGTATAGTTCAGATCTATTAACATCGACATTTCACTTGAGACTTACTGATATAAAATTATAAATAAACTTTATTTGAAGTACTAGTTGTGCACAATGCACATTTTTTTGAATATTAAACCTAAAAAGTTTAAATGTCTCTATTGATGAGGATTGTATTATCTTTGAATAATATCGATCTTTAAATGCAAGATATTTAAAGAGCACCTGAAGTATACTTGCAATAGTTCCACTTTAGCACAATCAAAATACTTAAGTATATCTTTAGTTGGACTTCAGCACTACTTCCCCACAATTAAAGTGCATTAAGTACAAAATTAGTTTTTCCAATTTAGCAGACTTTAAGTATACCAGTTCAGTGTACAGTTGCTTTTTTTTTTATTAAGTACATACAGTGGGGGAAGTATTTATTTGATCCCCTGCCGATTTTGTAAGTTTGCCCACTTACAAAGAAATGAAGGGTCTGTAATTTTTATGGTAGGTTTATTTTAATGGATAGAGACAGAATATCAACCAAAAAATCCAGAAAAAATAAATGTATATAAAGGTTAGAAATTGATTTGCATTTCAGTGAGTGAAATAAGTATTTGATCCCCTACCAACCAGCAAGAATTCTGGTTATGTGCCCATGTGGAACAGATTAGTCCTGCCACTTTAAGAAGTTACTCCTAATGTCAGCTCGTTAAGTGTATAAGACATCTGTCCACACAATCTGTATCTTCCATTCCAACCAATTTTAAAGGGGTCATATGATGCGATTTCAAGATTTCCTTTCTCTTTGGACTGTTACAAGCTGTTTGTGAATAGATAAGACCCTTAAAGTTGCAAAGTCTCAAACCCAAAGAGATATTCTTTATAAAAGTTAAGACTCGTCCACGCCCTCCTAAAACGCCTCGTTTAAACACTCCCCCACATGTCTATGTCACGATGTGGGGAGATTTGCATAACGCCACCCAGATGTTCACGCAAAGAAAGAAGGCGTAACTTTATTGTTCCTGCCACCGCCGCCGCCATGTTGTGAAGATGCTGTGTGTTTTGTTGTGAAAGCGAAAATATTTAGTTTGGCCTTCCAAAAGGACACAAATAGAAATCAGTGGTTAAGTTGTATTTACAACACTGTTCCAGAACAGTTCAACCCAAATATTCAGATGTGTGCAGTGCATTTTATGGAAGACTGTTTCCTGATCCTGGGAGAGTAGTCAACAATGCCGGCTGCGGGACATGGCATCACAGTATGGTAGGGGCGTAACATTTCCGTCACACGCTTGAGGCATTCGGCCAATCACAACGCACTGGATGGCTGGCCAATCAGAGCACACCTCACTTTTCAAACCGATGAGCTTTGTAAAAATCGACGTGTTTCAGAAAGGCGGGGCATAGAGGAGAAACAATGTACAGTATGTGGAAAATTATGTGTTTTTTTTTTTACCTTAAACCGCATAAACACATTTCATTACACCAAATATACAAAATAATGTTCTTTTTAGCAACATCATACAGAGAATCTGTAAAGAGGAGTGGATCAAAATCCCTACTGAGATGTGTGCAAACCTGGTGACCAACTACAAAAAAAGTCTTGCATCTGTGCTTGCCAACAAGGGTTTCTGCACCAATGCACCAAGTATGTTTTGCTTGGGGATGAAATACTTATTTCGCTCACTGAAATACAAATCAATTTCTAACCTTTTATATATTTATATAATTTTTCTGGATTTTTTTGGTTGATATTCTGTCTCTCTGTTAAAATAAACCTACCATAAAAATTACAGACCCTTCATTTCTTTGTAAGTGGGCAAACTTACAAAAATCAGCAGGGTATCAAATAAATATTTTCCTCAGTGTGTATGTACAGGTGCATCTCAATAAATTAGAATGTCATGGAAAAGTTCATTTATTTCAGTAATTCAACTCAAATTGTGAAACTCGTGTATTAAATAAATTCAATGCACACAGACTGAAGTAGTTGAAGTCTTTGGTTCTTTTAATTGTGATGATTTTAAGAGCACCTGAAGTATACTTGCAATAGTTCCACTTTAGCACAATCAAAATACTTAAGTATATCTTTAGTTGGACTTCAGCACTACTTCCCCACAATTAAAGTGCATTAAGTACAAAATTAGTTTTTCCAATTTAGCAGACTTTAAGTATACCAGTTCAGTGTACAGTTGCTTTTTTTTTTATTAAGTACATACAGTGGGGGAAGTATTTATTTGATCCCCTGCCGATTTTGTAAGTTTGCCCACTTACAAAGAAATGAAGGGTCTGTAATTTTTATGGTAGGTTTATTTTAATGGATAGAGACAGAATATCAACCAAAAAATCCAGAAAAAATAAATGTATATAAAGGTTAGAAATTGATTTGCATTTCAGTGAGTGAAATAAGTATTTGATCCCCTACCAACCAGCAAGAATTCTGGTTATGTGCCCATGTGGAACAGATTAGTCCTGCCACTTTAAGAAGTTACTCCTAATGTCAGCTCGTTAAGTGTATAAGACATCTGTCCACACAATCTGTATCTTCCATTCCAACCAATTTTAAAGGGGTCATATGATGCGATTTCAAGATTTCCTTTCTCTTTGGACTGTTACAAGCTGTTTGTGAATAGATAAGACCCTTAAAGTTGCAAAGTCTCAAACCCAAAGAGATATTCTTTATAAAAGTTAAGACTCGTCCACGCCCTCCTAAAACGCCTCGTTTAAACACTCCCCCACATGTCTATGTCACGATGTGGGGAGATTTGCATAACGCCACCCAGATGTTCACGCAAAGAAAGAAGGCGTAACTTTATTGTTCCTGCCACCGCCGCCGCCATGTTGTGAAGATGCTGTGTGTTTTGTTGTGAAAGCGAAAATATTTAGTTTGGCCTTCCAAAAGGACACAAATAGAAATCAGTGGTTAAGTTGTATTTACAACACTGTTCCAGAACAGTTCAACCCAAATATTCAGATGTGTGCAGTGCATTTTATGGAAGACTGTTTCCTGATCCTGGGAGAGTAGTCAACAATGCCGGCTGCGGGACATGGCATCACAGTATGGTAGGGGCGTAACATTTCCGTCACACGCTTGAGGCATTCGGCCAATCACAACGCACTGGATGGCTGGCCAATCAGAGCACACCTCACTTTTCAAACCGATGAGCTTTGTAAAAATCGACGTGTTTCAGAAAGGCGGGGCATAGAGGAGAAACAATGTACAGTATGTGGAAAATTATGTGTTTTTTTTTTTACCTTAAACCGCATAAACACATTTCATTACACCAAATATACAAAATAATGTTCTTTTTAGCAACATCATACAGAGAATCTGTAAAGAGGAGTGGATCAAAATCCCTACTGAGATGTGTGCAAACCTGGTGACCAACTACAAAAAAAGTCTTGCATCTGTGCTTGCCAACAAGGGTTTCTGCACCAAGTACTAAGTCATGTTTTGCTTGGGGATGAAATACTTATTTCGCTCACTGAAATACAAATCAATTTCTAACCTTTTATATAATTTTTGGTAAGTATTCTGTCTCTATACGTTAAAATAAACCTACCATAAAAATACAGACCCTTCATTTCTTTGTAAGTGGGCAAACTTACCAAATCAGCAGGGGATCAAATAAATATTTCCCCCACTGTAATATGTAAATGCATTTTTAGAATACTTAACACAAAATAAATGTATTTCAAATACATTTAAGTATATTTATTTTTCACTAGTGATGTCATTTTGCTCACAAGGCTGTTTTTTTATCTTAATTATATGATGTCATTAAGTTGCTGTCTTGAAGCCAGCCAATCACTGCACTGCTTATCATGGTTTTGAGTGTCGATAACCCCTTTCCAGTGAACATTAACAACACAAAATAATCTCGGACAATTTAAGAAAGATATTTTAATCTAATCCGCTAACTTGTTTGAAGAACAAAATTAGCCAGTGATCAGTTATCAGGATTAAAAGATTTGGCATCTGTCAAATCATCTCCGATGTACGAAGAATGGACCCAAGGACATACAGATCTTCTATCGGTCAAACATCTTCATGTGAAATAAATTTGCAGATCAAAGTTAATCAAAATTTGGAATGCAACGAAATTAAGAACTTTTTCATATAAACTTGTGTTTTGGTCTCTTGACATTGACTTATGTACAGCTTTCTGTAAAACATTCTCTGGCTCTAATTTAATATCTGTGTCTCTTGCAGACAGTCCAGTTTGTCCAGGGAATTTTTGTGGAGAAATATGACCCCACAATAGAAGACTCCTATAGGAAGGTAGCAATTCTATGCTCAGTAGCCTTTCCTGTATTTTGTTCAATACCCCAGTAAACAATGGATGTTTATTTCTGTTTAATTTCTTCTCTTCTCCTCATGCAGCAAGTGGAAGTGGATGGCCAGCAGTGCATGTTGGAGATCCTGGACACAGCAGGAACAGTAAGTCCTTTTGGCCTCCCTGTTTCCACACTTCAGCCAGCAAGTACTGGCAACGTACTGTAACCACATTAGTGGAGAAAAAATATTTCACAGCTCTGTACCCGATTTTGGATAGACACAAATCTCTTCTTATCCAAACCTGACGTGCAAAAATTAATAATAAAAAAAAAGAAAACCCTGACCCAAGACAGACCCTATCAAATTAGACCTGACCCAAGTCTGACCTGACCCGATGGAAATTTTGTAAAAATCAACTGGACCCGAATGCAAAAGTTGGCGATGTTTGCACAGCTTGCAGCCCTGCATGTCAGTGGTGAGTGGTGACAACTTGGTATGACACAAACATACCTTATTTGTCGAATAAATGTATTCTCTGATCCTTCTTCATAACATTTATGTTAGCTATATATTTTTAACCCATGTTGCCAGATAATGTCGACTTTACTTTTTGTATGTCAGAAATGTTTTCTGTGGAATTTCACATTGTTTTGTTTGAGGAAAAAAAAGAAAATACACAGTTATGCTTTAATTTTTGTTAATTTGATTTAGTTGATTAATTTTGAAATCACTAACTGCATTTAGATGAGTTATTTTTTTTTATCTGGCAGAAGTTTTCTGCAAGCAATTCCAAGCAGATAAACCGCTTATGTTGCACCTCAAATGACAAGGAATTTATATTTGTTAATATTAACAAGTAAATCCCCCGGCATCATTCTCATTGCAGAGTGCAGGTTATAAGGACCGCATAATGCTGCTGCTCACGCAAGAATTCCGTTTGGTTTGGTAATTTACACATGGAAGCATAGACTGACTGAGAAGGATATAATCAAATTATTGATATGTATTTGTTATTAATATTAAAATTAGAGTCCGACCGATATATCGTTTTGATATGAGCCTGTCGCTGATATATCGGTATCGGCGAATATGCTGCCGATATAAAAAAAAAATTTTTACAGAACATATAATGCAGACAAAATGTCCCTTTTTCGAATGAGACCACCCCTGTGTCGATAGCCCCCGGGGTCCGGGAGTTACGGGTGGTTAAATTCGCGGCCCGGCGCCGACCGATTAAGGGATCCCGGGGGGCTACCGATGCGTGGAGGATGGCGTTCGAGAGGGCTCCTCGAGCTGAAGGGATCCCCCGAATTTGTTGGAGATCCGCCAGCGCGGTCGAGAGATAGTGACACCAGTCAACACTTTCACTTCAGTAAAGAAGGTCTCTTGTTCAGGCAGTAGCATTCAAGCGTTGTCTTATTCGACCTTAAGTGCCCTGCGAAGTGGACTTCACATGAAATTCCGGCATGATTCCAGTTCCAAAGGAACGTACACGTTACATTCAAAGGGCATTAAAGAGCGCGAGACGTGAATTTAAATTGTATTTATTTACAGAGGTATATTATGTCACACTTCTCTAGTAAATTTCGTCTGTGTGTGAAGACAGTAGCGCAAATCCGTAAATGAATGTTCTGTGAAATAAACTTCAACGGAATAAAGTTGAATGGAATTTAATTGAATTAAAGTTGAATAAACTTCAACTTTACTGTTCAGTGCACTGATGTTAGACTCATTTTGGATAATACATTTTATTGTTAAATGCCCTGCCTCCATTACGTATCTCTGTCATGTCATTATAAGTGTTTGATCACCACATTTGAGTGATCATTGCAAAAAATGTGTTTGTGTATATATATTCTGTTTATGTATACTGTATTCTATATATAGTACCAGTCAAAAGTTTGGACACACAAATGGGAAAGTGTCCAAACTTTTGACTGGTACTGTACTATAATATACACAAAGAATATATCGATATCGGCCTTTTTTACCCCCTAATATTGGTATCGTATCGGCCCCAAAAAACCCATATTGGTCGGGCTCAAATTAAAATATTGTTTAAAGGTCAAAACCTAAACTTGGCATGTTTAAAAAAAAAAAAAAAAACAACTAATATACCCGGCTCATGTCTGAAGTTTTGAATCAGAATCGGGGTTAGACTGTGTGTTTCCAGATTCAAGTGAACCCGTGAAGACCTCTAGTTCTCAGAGATTAGTCTGTAGAGGTCTTGAAAAACCAAAGCATGATGTTTAATCGTGCATTAATATTTGCAGAGAAAATCCCTCAAGTAATGTAAGACATTACATTACAACATATTGAATTTAAAAGAATATATTTTTAACAAAATCTGAGACGTTTCTGTCCCTTCACTGAAAGTCAGTTCACCCAAAACTTTGACTCTTCACAAAGTTTTTTTTTTTTTTTTTTTTTTTTTTTTGAAGTGTCAGAGTTTACAAAGTAACACTTTTAAATACTTGTGCTTTATTTTTCATTGTGTACTTTGTCCCTCTCTCTCTTTCAGGAGCAGTTCACAGCTATGAGGGACCTGTACATGAAGAACGGTCAGGGCTTTGCTCTTGTGTACTCAATCACAGCGCAGTCCACATTCAACGACCTGCAGGACTTAAGAGAGCAGATCCTACGAGTAAAGGACACCGAGGATGTAAGTATGAGAAAACATTCATGTTGAGTGGACGATGATGTATGGATGCATTCAAAGAGAAGCACTTTAGAAGACTTAGTTTAACAAATCACTGCCTTACTAAAACATGATTTTTTTTTTCACAATCCACCTGGTAGTTGCTTATGCAGTTTAAAGTACCATTATTGATTTCTCTCTTTCTTTCTATGTCAGTAACATTTAGAAAATCAAAGATTTTTCTCCTTGTATACATTTTGTATTAAACAAGTTAAACAAATTAGTGTGCAATTTAGTCTTAGTGACATTACATGGAAATTGAATGTTAAAATCATAGCAATCTATCACAAATATGCTTAACTTTATATTGCCTGCAATATTGTGAATATTCTATGTATTTCTCAACTTTAAGCAAAGTAAGAGTACTGATTAAATGAGTCCGTTATCCCATGGGTCTATACACCATCTCTGCAAAAGCCCACCCTCAACTCCTAAGTCTTCTTGCTTGCCTCTGTTCTGTGTCAGTCATGGGATGCCCTTTTTTGGACATGTGTGGAAAGAACTGTGTGTGTGTGTGTGTAGTGTGAAGCGTGAAGCGCTGGCCCAGGGGATCACCACAATGAGCAGTTTTAGCATCCCTGGAATGTGTTTTGATTGGCCTTACACCGTGTGTGTCTTTTTCTGTCTCTCTCATCACGCTGCTTCTGTGGGTTTGAGCGCACTATAAGTCCAGATCCCCAGCAAAGGTTCAGCTCTATTGAGGCTGGAAGGCATGAATGGGCCACACATCAGTTGTATAAGTTTGAGGCCAGCTGTTCTCACTAAGAGTGTATGAGTGAATTCTTTGGATTCTGGTATTTGATCTTGTGTAATAATTATAGTTAATGATTCGGTTAATACTTTTGTGGGAGCACCTATAATTAATCATAAGTTTTGTTGTTAGATGCAAATGGCAAGGACTAGTGTTTTAATTTTAGCTTTAGTCTAGTCTTTGTGTGAAACTGTCATTTTAGTTTTTATTAGTTTGTCACGTTCATGCGAGACATAGGAAACAGAAATACTGCAAAATTATAATAATAATGAGACGAAATAACGTTATAACATTTCGTTTCGTCTCGTTTTGGTCAACGAAATTGAAGAGACATTTTGGCATAGTTTTTATTTTGTAAGCCACATTTCGTCTCGTTTTTATTCGTCAACGATATTGCATTGTACATTTAATTATCGTCATCGTCACATGACCAGCATTTTCATCTCGTCTCGTCTCGTCTTCGTCACGTGATAAAGGTTTGTTGACGACTATATTTAGGCATAATTTTCGTTGACGAAAGCAACACTAGCAAGGACAACACAATAAGTTGTCATCTTTGTTTTAACTGTTTATTTTGTGGCTCCAGTTTTGTCATATTCAGTACAGACTGCTTATAGTTCTGCCAAAACATAATTTAGGCTATAGGCTAACTTCTGTCAACATAACCAACTAAACAAACTTAGTGCCGGTCACGCTGGAAGTTAGCTAGCTGGGGACTATTTTCAGGCGCTGCGTAATGTCATTGCGCCTGCTGCACCCATGGTACGGCAGCAAAGTTCCTTGATTATTACCCCGGAATGAGAGTATAGTTGCTAGCCATATCGGCCTAGAAAATCACAACTTTTCATTTTCCTTCGGTCTTAGTACACGATGTAACTACAGAAGAGTCAAGTTTTAAATAGGAAAAATATTGAAACTCTTTGGTAATTTTTGAGCGAGATGCTAATGGTCTAATCAGATTCAATTATCTATGCTAAGCTACAGCTAAAAGTGCCAGACCCGGAGATCGGCTGAATGGATTAGAAAACGGTAAAACTCAACTGTTTAACTCTAGGGGAGTTGGAAAATGAGCCTATTTTCAAAAATAGTGGAGTGTTCCTTTAAATTCAGTTACTATTTTTTTTTTTACTACAATAATCAACACTTAAATTTTAAATATGTATGCAAACATGTAAATTGTTTTTAAGTTAACTTCTGAATTATACAATTTCTATTTGTTGTTGAAATATAATAATTTACAGAGTCATAACGTGTTTCATAAAATATTTATTTAAACATGTACATTAAATAATTAAGGCATCACTAACAGGTAAAGTAAATGTAATAAAGTATAGTCTAATTAGAAAATGTCCTCACCGTCACAACCCTTAGTGAGGGCTGAGATGTCAATTCATATTTATTTTGCATTAAAACTAGTAGTAAAGAGGCAGGCCAAAGCAGCATTTATTGTCTGAATTTCCTGAAAAAATTGGAACTATTTGTTTGGTACACATGTGTACCAAAAATTCTCGATTCGAAATACGTGTACTGTTACACCCCTAGTGTTTGGTAACAGAATGCAGCCGTCGATCCTGTAAATAACTGAACTGTGTGTGAACATAACAGTATTGGGGAGAAAAATACAGGACTGACAACCGTATTCTGCTGCTGTGTGAACATAACCTCACGTTGTCTCAAACTGTGTAATGTGGCTAAGTAAATGTTTGTTTTTTTTGAGTGACCTATTCTTTTCAGTGTGACTGTGGGTTGGTTTGGTATTGCTTTTATGCTATCACTCTCAGATAGTTCTGTCCTTGTCCCCAGCCTGCTTTGCTGCCATTTAGTTTAAAGCTGAAACATGGCATTTCTAGTTCTGTTTCTCTACAGAGGCTTGTGCTGAAATATCTGCCCTGACCACTACCTCTTGCTGGTTTGTTTAGATTTTAAACCTTTTCCATCTGGCCAGTCCAAACATGGCAGGCTTCTGGTGCTTGAAGAGTAGTCTAGTGAGAGAAGCGCTCTGTGTGCTCTCCACTGTTCAAGGCCACAGAAGGAAATGGGAAAACTGACTGTGTTCTGCATTTTTCTAGGTGGCTTTAAATCACTGCACTCACACACCATTTTACACACTGTAGACACATACACATTACAGCAGACTGTTGTTGTCCATGTGTACTGTCTTAGTTCAGTTTATTGGTTACTTGTTTATAATAAGCAGTTTGTCTGGTAAAAGAAGAAAGTAACTTGTTTACAGCTTATAGACCGACTACAACAGCTGGTCAACTTGGTGAAAATATAGACCCTTTTTCTCTTAGTAAACATTGTGACGTTTTTCTGTGGGCGGAGCTTAGGTGGAGGCAGAAAGAGTCCCCTGACCCCTTCACGAACGCTAGCTATGAAGTTTGTTAGCTTGTTTTTGTTTTGTTTTTTAACAATGGCTGGAGAAAATCCGATTTTACCTGCATATGTAAAGTCACTCACTGTCCGGGATCACGACTGTTATTTGAAAAGGTTAACTTTAATGGACGAAACCAGATTGGCCGACCCTACACGCTAGCTCAAAGGATTGATCTGACAGAATTACCTCTGGTTGAGTGATTCACGTCTATAGAGAAACCTAACGTGTAAAGTTATAATAAAGAGAAACTCACCTGTGTCTGTCTAGTCATGAAAATCCATATATATTTCAATTTCAGCAGGCAACTATTTTTACAGCTACATTAGAGTGAACTTGGCCAAAATACAAAAAAAGTTAAACATTCAATGTGATGGATATATTATTTGAAGATGTATGTGTCATGTAATGATACAAATAGTTATTTTAAAGTATATACCTCCTGTAAATGATGTAAGTTTACAGTGACATTACATACCTTTACTTTACATACAGTACATTTAAATTAAGATGTGAATATTTTCTAGAAATAAAAATTCCAGAAACTAATTTTGAACTAATTTTTCTGTATTTTCATTTTTTTTTCTTACCAAGTTCTTAAAAATTCTAGCCACAAGATTACAGATCATTAAGCATATAAATAGTCAGTTTGTTGTTTTACACACATGCACACAGACATTTTCATACGTGACAGTCGTGGGATGCATAAGAAATTTAGACGCGTAACACAAACCATAATACATAACAACAAAAGACAATACTTTATTTAAACTTTTCTGACAAGAAGTGTGCGCTGCAAACGCGAGCATTTTTGACTATCGTTTCTGTTCAGTCCGCTCGTTTTATCGCATTTAACCACAGCTGTCGTCGTTTTTTTGTCTGGCGGTGGCAGCAGGTATGCTTTAAAATGTAAAATTGGAGCCTCTACTACGTCGATTCTAGGGGTGGGAATCACCAGAGGCCTCACGGTACGATATTATCACGATACTTGTGTCACAATACAATATTATTGCAATTTTAAATATATTGTGATATTCTGCGATATATTGCAATTTATTACCTTTTTCCAACTTCAAATTATGTGCCCAAAGGAAAACTTTGACAGCATCTGTTTAACTAAAAAGAAAACATTTCTAAGTTTGTTTCTCACTTCAGTTTTATTGTTACAGTGTAAAATGGGATTGTCAAGCAGACAAACTGACCAACACTTTCATGAAAACCTGTCATAAATGATGTATGCACCTGGCAAACTCAACTATTTGTATTGCAGTCTAATCTAGTCCACTTTAATTAAATGTAAACAGTTATGCACTGCTGTGCTACTACAGGTATTTTGAACAGTGCAACTTGAAATTGTACTAAAAAGTTGTGCGGACCCTTCAGCAATTGGGGCATTTGAAAGTAAATTACTGTTCAATTTAAATTAAATTAAATAAAACGTAGTCTTACATCTAGGGATGAACCGAAATGAAAATTCTGGGCCGAAACGGACACCGAAAATTCTGGATGCACTTGGCCGAAAACCAAAACCGAAAAATGCTTTGTAATGATTATTTATTATTTTATTAAATAATATTAAGTAATTTTGTAAGACTTTTTCAATTTAACTAAATTCACAAGTGAACAGTCAGTAAGAAAAAAAAAAAGAAAAAGAGATACACAATTTACAAGCATAGATAAAATAAACCGTAGTATTCAGGTATGTAAAATAACACTGCATAGTGTTCACTGTATGAATTAAGTTTAGATTAATCTTTGTTATAGGCAGTGTGTTGTTTTGTTAACATTAGTGACATATTCAGCATAGGGATGTGCAACAGTGATCGAGTACTCGAGTACTCGACCGTGACAGCAATGATTTCACATGTAAATGATGATCGAAATTTTCTTCTTTTCTTTTTTTTCCTGATTGGTTATAGCAGCACTTTGGGCGGCGCTCTGAGCTCTGATTGGTTAGCTTGCCACAGGATGCGTCAAAAGACATGAGAAGAGAGAGAATGGCCTCAAAGTCACGTAGTGATGTCTGGCTTCACTTTGAGAAGACCGATGAAAATACAGTTCAGTGCAAGCTGTGCAGCGCCAAGCTGTCACACAAATCTACAAGAAGTACAATGCGCTATCATCTTTTCATAAAATGTCTGGCGATAACAGAGTGGCAACTCAGACGAGCATTGCATCATTTGCCGTAAGACCAAAATGCAACGCAGGCAAACCGAGAAGATGACACAGCTAATCGCTGAAATGGTGGTGAAAGATTTGCAGCCCATTAGTTTCGTCGACGGAGAAGGATTTAAAGATTTCATGCATTACGTTGAGCCCGAGTATGACATTCCGTCACGCAAAACAGTCACGGCAAGAATAGATGCTCTATATGAAAAGACTGCTTCTTCACTGAAGGACAGACTGTCAAAGACAGCGAGGGTGGCTGTCACTACTGATTCATGGACCTCGCTGACCACTGAATCCTACATAACACTAACTTGCCATTACATTGCTGAATGGGAAATGCACAGTGCAGTGTTACAGACGTGCAGTTTCGATGAACGACACACTGCCGTAAACATTGCCAACTACCTAAAAGATGCCACAGAACAGTGGCTGTCAAACTCGGACAAAGTAATTGCTTGTGTCCACGATAACGCGAGTAATATGGTTCTGGCGAATCGAGGACTTTGGGAATCAGTGCCCTGCTTCGCGCACACCCTGCAGTTAGCCATAAATGAAGGTTTCGGTGTTGCATCCGTAAAAAGCGTTATAGCTGCTAGCAGCCGGTTAGTGGCACATTTTCACCACAGCACAGTGGCTACAGCCGCACTTCGCCAGAAACAACAACAGCAGAAAGTACCCGAACACAAACTTATCCAGTACTGTCGCACACGGTGGAATTCTGTGTGCGATATGTTTGAACATCTTTTTGAACAAAGATGGACTGTGTGCACTGTTCTGTCAGATCGCAATTTTACAAAACTTGCTGATGCGAAAACACTTGAGTTGAAAGATGAGCACTGGCAGATTGTAGAAGAACTGATACCTGTTCTCCAGTCTCTCAAGTGTGCCACAACAGCAGTGTGCAGTGAGATGCATGTTTGCATTTCGATGGTTTATCCAGTCACACACAGCCTCATCACGAGACAGCTAAACACACAAATCGTTGTAATGTTACGTCTGCTATGTATCCAAGTTATCTGATTTATCATAGGATGCGTCATAGAATGAGCTTCAGTTTATTGGCATAAACTCAGGCAGCTATTCCTTTTTAGATGCTTCTTTATTAATAACATTGCTTCATCATAATCTAACATGTCCTAATCATGTTTTCATAGACAGGTTTTCATGTCATATTTTTATTTTTAACATTCATTTTCATAAAAATTCATTGTATCCATTACGGCCATGCCACGCCCCCTGCACAAGCCCCGCCCCCGATTACTCGATTAATCGTTTTTGAAACCTATCGATGATCGAAATGAGAATTTTCCCAAAATGCCCATCCCTAATTCAGCAGCACGTATTTATAGGCTGCTCTCCCTTTAAATCCGACTGCACGGATCCAGTATAATGATACACATCCGATTTCTTTCTCAGCTGTTTACATTCATTTAAAACATAACCGACTGCATTTACGAGAATGATCGTCGAGACGGGTACTATTGACATAATAGTGTGCGGCAGAACTGAAGAGACGCTGCGCGTGAGGTGTGAGTCAGACAGAAAGACGAGAGGGCAAAGAGTTGTTTTCTGCAACTTATTGCACTTAATAACTCTTTTTAAAGTCAAGCAATTCTCTGCTATATGCGTCGAACTAAAACTTTGACCTTTTGCAACGTTTTGATTTAAGTAGCCTATTATTAAAATGATAATGATATCGCACGCCGTTGCGATATGCATATTGCGATATTTACATTTGCAATATTTTGATCATTTCGATATATCGTGCAGCCCTATTAGTTAACTACTTTAGTTAATGAACTAAGAATGAACAATAGTTCTTCAGCATTTACTAATCTTAGTTCATGTTAATTTCAACATTTACTAATGCATTATTAAAATCAACAGTTGTACTTGTTAACCGTTAATGCACTCTGAATGAACATGAACTAACTGTGAATAACTGTATTCTCATTAACTAACATTAAGAAAGTTTAATAAATACTGTAATAAATTTATTGTTCATTGTCTGTTCATGATAGTTAATACATTAACTAATGAAACCTTATTGAAAAGTGTTACCTTAATATTAAATATCAATATATTCTTTTTATTCACTTCTATGTAACAGAATCAGATAGTTGTTATTGTTTTTTATTTTTTTTGACTAATTATCCAAATAATGTATAGTCCTACAAAGCTATTATTATCAGAGCATACGAGCAGAGCATAGCGTCACTGAAGGTAGCATTATTTTAGCAGCGTTGCCCAGTACAGCTGAACTAGCCTACACCATGTTACAGCACAGTAGCGCTACTGCAAACCGGAACAAGTAGGCCTATACTGCATAGAAATTTCCTGTCAGTGCGTTATTTGAGTGGACTTTGCTTTTCCGCTGAGCATGAGCAGTACGCGAGCGCACATTCATAGATCGGAATATTGAGCGTGAAACCGTGCAGTGACGAGGAGTGAAACATGCGCACTGAACACTGCCGGGCGCAACGCAGTGCGCCATATATATTATTATTATTATTATATGTAGCCTATATTTTCGGTACATCCCTACTTGCATCCCCTCCTTGTTTACAAATCCAAAGTAAGTCCATACATCCGATTTAAACGCGGACGGGGCTTTCCTGATAACTTTCCTCTTTATTTTACAAACTTACTGCATGCTGAAGGTGACCCAGCTGACCTCACCAGAAAAATACTTAACACCACCATCTAGTGGATTGTAAAGAAATTGATTTTATTATTCTACCAAATAGTATAATAAAAGATCGATACTTGGCGTCCGTGTATCGATACAGTATTGCCGCGGAAAATATCGCAATACTATGCTGTATCGATTATTTCCCCCACCCCTTAGTCGATTCTGGCACCCAACATCACAATAAGACGATATTTTAAGCTCCTTATGTAGCTGAATCTGCGCTGGTTTGAATTGACCGCCTTCAGTTTTCTCTTTGTTTTGCCTCCAGCTAGCGCATTGACGTAATTGTGACGTAAAATTGAGAATAACCTTTGGCGTCTTTCATCTTCACTGGTCTAATAAATTGTAAATGTTACAAAACTAGCCTACAATGCATTTATAAATGTTGCCTAACTATTTAGTTTCCATGGTGAAATGGTAGATCCACATAATTACCTTTGTGTAACTTTCTTTTTCTCCTCCTCTCTGACTGTAGGTGCCAATGATCCTGGTGGGTAACAAATGTGATCTGGAGGATGAGAGGGTGGTGGGGAAAGAACAGGGGCAAAATCTGGCCCGGCAGTGGAACAACTGTGCCTTTCTAGAGTCCTCTGCCAAATCGAAGATCAACGTCCTTGATGTGAGCATGTAACATTTACTCGCTTGACATTTCCTCCATTCAGAACTAGGGGTGCTCCAATCAGGATTTTTTTGAGGCCGATCGCTGATCACAGAAAGCAGTATCTGCCGATACCGATCACCGATACCGATCTTTTTAAAGCCTTCTTTTTATCATTTATACCTATTTATAGTAATACTCCAATCAGGATTTTCAGACATTTATTCAGGGCCTGAATTTCATTTTTAAAAATGGGGGGAATTCCCCTCTTAGGTGTCTCTTGTGAGAGGAGAAGCAGGACAGACTGTGCTTTCAGACAGGAGTCCGCTGCTACTGATCCGTGGCTGTTTAACACAAACACAACATTTATCCATTATTTTGATTTCAAATCCAAACATTGTTACTGAAAATGCTTTATCAGCATTGCAATTCTTATTTTTTATTTTTTTTACACAGTACAGTAATACAATCTTTCACAGACATGTTTAAACAATAAATATAAGCAACACATTCTAGATTTATATATTAAGTTGCTCAAGCAAGTGGCAAAATATTTAAACTACTTTTCTTACGTTAACAAGCAATCCTTTAGTTCATAAAGAACTTTGTTTTCCTACCTCCACGAGTGCCATCTATTATTGCCTTGTTTATCTAAAAGTGCTCTTTCCCTTTAAACCTAGCCAAAAAGCCATGTGTTGACTGTGAAACACGGTAGACTTTAATAATATGCATTTATGGTGTAATTACTACATTGTCAATCCATGTTCATATTTACTGCAAACAATGCGATGTTACATTAATTCAGCGCTTGCAGCGCAGCAATAGACTCGGTGCGGAAACGATCTCTGCACTGCTGCAGACGCACCGCTACTGGTGAGTACCTCACCTTCAGCATTATAGCCTAATTTTTTCACCCGCGCTGGACGGAGACTGAGACTGTGCCGCTGCATGTTGTGCCAAACCTCTCACGGCACCATCATCAGCTTGAGATCGTTTTTTTGAGATCGGCATTTTTAGAGACCGCCGATCAATCAACCCAACGTGATTATCGGCCGATAATGATCAGTAGCCGAACAATCGGAGCACCCCTATTCAGAACATATTCCATAGTTTCATGTTTATATTGAGTACTTTGAGTATCTGTTTTTTTTTTTCTTCACACATTGCAGATCTTCTATGACTTGGTCAGACAAATTAACAGGAAAACACCAGTGGAAAAGAAGAAAGCGAAAAAGAAATCAAATTGTATCCTCCTGTAGAGCCAGCAGCAGCTCAGAGCCAGGTCTGTAATTTTTTCACAGTTATATCAAAGCTTCTCCCAACTTCATTAATTTTTTATAGACTGATGTATTGCTCAGGCCAAATAATTTCCCAGTATTCAGAAATTGAGACTGTAAGATGGGGCTGCATGATATTCAAGAAAAATGTGATATGTAATATTCAGTATGTGCTGCTACAAGTAAAACATTTAAATCTGGAAATTATGTAACCAAAATACCACAGACGATTCGTACCAGATTTTTACAGCCAAAACGGATCAACGGTCTTTGATTGGCCGATGAGAGTTTTGTTTTATTTAAAAACATTTTTTAAAGCTTTTGTAATTAGCTCTGTCATAAATTGTTATATCTAAAGTCTCTTCTCATTGTCTGTAACTGAATTAACGTAAGTTTACTCATTGGTTAAACATTATTTATAAATATTTCTTATATTAGAATTATATTGAATTATTTGGTTTAAAGTAATTACATTCTCTCTCTTTTCATTTAGTTACTTTCATTTATGTTGTTGCTCATTTTATTCTGGGCATATCCCAGTTTATTTTTAATAAGGTTTGTATTATACTATACCTTTCAAACTTGCTATTAAGTCAAGTCACCTTTATTTATATAGCGCTTTTAACGATACAGATTGTGTGAAAAAGCAACTGAACCGCATTAATTAGGAAAATAGTGTGTCAATAATGCAAAATGACAATAGTAAACACAAATTTTTCAGTTAAAGGCAGTTCATCATTGAATTCAGTGATGTTATCATCCAGCTCAGTTCAGTTTAAATAGTATATTTGCAATCATTTGCAATCAAGTCAACGATATCGCTGGAAATGAAGTGTCCCCAACTAAGCAAGCCAGAGGCGACAGCGGCAAGGAACCAAAACTCCATCGGTGACAGAATGGAGAAAAAACCTTGGGAGAAACCAGGCTCAGTCGGGCCAACAAAGTTTTCTAGTCTTTTCAAAATAATTTTGTGGTCAATAGTGTCGAACGCAGCGCTAAGATCCAATAGCACTAATAGAGAGATACAACCACAATCAGATGATAAGACCAGGTAATTTGTAACTCTAATGAGAGCAGTCTCAGTACTATGATACGGTCTAAATCCTGACTGGAAATCCTCACAGATACCATTTTTCTCTAAGAAGGAATATAATTGTGAGGATACTACCTTTTCTAGTATCTTGGACAGAAAAGGGAGATTCGAGATCGGTCTGTAATTAACTAGTTCTTTGGGGTCAAGTTGTGGTTTTTTGATGAGAGGCTTAATAACAGCCACTTTGAAGGTTTTGGGGACATATCCTAATGACGATGAATTAATAATAGTCAGAAGAGGATCTATGACTTCTGGAAGCACCTCTTTTAGGAGCTTAGATGGAATAGGGTCTAACATATATTATTACTATTATTATTTTACTTGCTGTCGATTGGGATTGAAGCCGATGATAGCAGCTGAAACAAATGGCACTTAGAAACGATAGAGTTTCCGGGGCAACTCCCTGGTATCACACACTAAACATGTCGTTTTGCACTTGCATGCCCAAGGTGGCATTCCAAACAGTAAATGTAATCCAGCAAACATTTGCTTTAGGAATGAAAAAGTTTAAAGATTGGTTTTTAACAAAAATGGTGCAATTGGGAAAGTCAAAGTGTGAACTATGACATTTCTGTTTATAAAGCATAGACTTCAGTCCTCAAAACCATGAGACGTAAATGTGGGTATACTAACACTTTATATTCGCTGTCTCTCGCAGTGTGTGCAGATTGAACTCTTTTGCAAGTGCACACACACACGCCAGTTGCGTACCATGTTTAATCTTTGCTTTATTTACTGTAAGGCCTATTTCATACCACACACAATATAACAGCATATTTGTTGTGGTGCTCTGAAAGTTAAAACATTCACCACTGCAAAAGTGGGTGCAAATAGAGTTTCAGTGCAGTGCACTTTTTTGCTGCATGAACTCAGCTGAAAAGGCATTATATGAGGGCAATATTTGCAGTATAGGCTTTTATTAATCAACATTCCAGAAAGGTGTTCAGCATTTTAGGTCTGATCACGTGAAGCCATGTATTTGCTTGTGCAATTTCTATAAAAATCTTCAGTAAGTTGTTTTACTTAAACTTTTCCACTAGAGGGCAGCATTTGCTCAGTCTATAGCCATTAGAATGGCTTCTGTGATGTGCTGTGGCCTTGTGTTGTACTATGTGGTAAATGTGCTTCAATATGAGTGTTTGTTTTTATTAAATAGCTTTTTTTTATTTCCCTGCAGAATGCTGTAATGAAGAACTGTTAGCTTGTTTGGATCATGCCAGCATTCCCATCCTCAGTGAGTGATTCAATGGAACAGCTGACTGACTGACTCAAAGCAGCGCCGGAAATAGCAAACGAGAACAACTTTTATTTCCCCTTTATGTTGGCAGTAAAATTTGAGGTCATTTTTCGACAGAACTGAGAACATCTCACCATTTCCCAGACCTTCCGGACTTTTTACATCACTGACCGTGTCTGATGAAGAAATTAAACAAACTTCATATTAACATAATAGTGAAAATTAACCTCCATAAAAGTTACTCTACCAAATTAATCTTAGGGTATAATACCTCAGGATTTTTTCATTTATCTTTCATTTCCCTTTACGCTGAAAATCTGGTTGCAATATTTAAAATCCTTCAACTTCCTCTAAAAAGCCATGGATACATCTGTTCAGAAACGTCAAGACCTGCTCTGTCAAGGAGAAAATCACTGAAATTTCACCACAAATGTGTTTTTAAAACACTTTCCCATAAACTCTTGAACTCTGTGCTTTTCAATGGCCTCATCGCCTGTTGAAGAAGCAGGACGAGAAATCAGTGTTAACAGTATTCATTTGCGCAATACCGCATGTTCAAGAACATGAAGGATGACGGCGTTTAATATTCAGTTATCAGCAGACAGCATGAGCATCTTTAAGTGTAGATGTTGTAAATGATGTCAAGTTCAGTTGTTTTCTCTCATAAGTTGTACTTCCATTTATGATACAATGTGTAAATGTCTATAAATGACAAACATGTATGTAAATGTTTTGCTGACAACTATGGACGCGTTCATCAGAAAGTACTGCCCTCATTCCCAATATGACATTATTTTGTATTCAGTCACTTGGCTTTCCTAGCGCATATATCATATTCTAATGCCATTCTGTTTCATAAGTAAACAGGCCTTTTTATAGTGTAAAAAGTGGGGGAAGGAACGATCGATTTCTATGTCTATCGAGACAGAAATATATTGTACTAAACCAACTATTTCCTCTTGTGTTTTTCTGTCAAAAGATCTGGCTTTTAAAGATTATTAAATTTTAGTACCTTTTCATTATTTCTGCCAGTTTGTATTTTATTGGTTTAACAATTTATGTCCCTCCTGGTATGTTCTTAAAAAGCTAATTTCACAGATCGATGGAATAATGGTCTGTAAAACAAAGCAAAAATGTTTTGAGCTTATTGAGCTCCTCCAGGGAATTCATGTTACATTCATGGCAAAAGTAGAGCAGCTTGAACTGCTACTTTAGGACAATGGTAAATGAGGCAAAAATGTGAACCTAGCAATTCTACAATTGACATCAAGGAGTTAAGAACTGTGATTTTTATGTACGTTTTTATAAACAAACAGGACTGAATAATGTCAAGAATGTTTTCAGCGTCAAGAATGATCAAATTGTGAAAAAATCAGCAGACAGATAAGATTAGCACAAATATAACGTCAGTATTAAAACTAATTAACGTGCATTTTGTTTACATTCAGAAATGTCATTTTAACAATATTGTAATTACATGAATTACAGGATGCCAGCAAAACAACACTGCCAGCATGCAAAGAATTCAAAAGTCTACAAAAGGTGTTTTTTAAGTATCCTGTATTTTGGGTTTCTTCATGAAGAAGGCCGCGGTCAACAGCACAAAGCAACAGATTTAACACAAATGTGATGCATTACATTTCTTAAAATGTTAGTTTTGCCATTCATTTACCATTTTGTCATAACTTCAAAAGTGAAAACATACCAGTGTTAATTTGTAGGGTTTTGTTGTTTGTTTGTTTTTTTTTTTGTTTTATCGAAAAGTCAAGAGTTAATATTCATCATGTAATGTTTTTTAATTTGTCAATTTTAGTTTACAAGAAATTATAAAAAATGTAATAATATATTAACACATATAATGTGTGTGTGTGTTAATATATTAATTATACTGTGATGATTTACACTCTTAAAAATAAAGGTGCTTCACGATGCCATAGAAGAACCTTTTTGTCTAAATGGTTCCATAAAGAACCTTTAACATCTGAAGAACCTTTCGGTTTCCCAAAAGGTTCTTTGTGGTGAAAGAAGGCTCTTCAGATTACAAAAAGGTAAGAAAGAGATGGTTCTTTAAAGAACCTTTTGACTGAATGGTTCTTTGTGGAACCAAAAATATGGCATCGCTTGAAGAACCTTTTGAAGCACCTTTATTTTTAAGAGTGTAGTGTTCCCTTAATTGTTTTGAGCAATATATATATATATATATATATATATATATATAAGAAAACAAACTTTGTCTGCATCTCGCATCTCAGCCAGGTTTAGCCAAAGTTGGTGTTTCTGGACTGCACCTGCCCGAGGGACCGAGCAGGGACTTTTGTCGCCCGAAGTCAGATGCTGTGTGCAGCTCCTGCATCAACCCTGGGGCAGATCTGCCCTCATACAGCTTTTTTATTACCTTGGTTTTTTTGAACCTGCAGCACTGTAAGCTTTGGAAGCAAGAGCTGACGTCACTAAGCAACTCTGCTTCAAAGCAGTAATCTGAATGAGTGGATGCAGCCCGCTACCTTATGTACCTATTTGTACAGGGAGTGGTTAAACACGCAAATTACATTCGCCAATATTCATTGGCTGTTTCTTGTATTACTCCGAGGCTTCTAATGTGGGTTCAAGCTCTGATGTATGATGCTTGTCAAAGTTTAAGTGTTACATCAAGTGTTAGGAATTACAACAAAAATTATACTTATAACAAAAATATGAGTTGTCATGATTTTGGTTAGTATATATTTACTGAAACCATGACTATTATATGTATGTGTGTATATATATATATATATATTTTATTATTATTATTTTTATTTTTTTTATTATTATTATTATTTTTTTTTATGAAGTAAATAACCCTTTCAAAAGTTTACAACCCCGTAACCGTATATTTGTGACAGGGTTGTGGTTTTCCTCACAAAATGGTCATTACTCCTCATGTAGTGTAGGAGAGTAGACCCATATGCCAGCAATAAAATAAGTACATTGTCTATACTTATGGATTAAAATAAAAATAATTATTCTCCATCTTAATTTTATGTGACGGGGTTGAGGTGTTAAGCTTGACGGTACATTCCTTGACTATATAATACGCCTCAAAAATATGAATAAAAAGAATGATACTACTAACCATTTTCTGCACCACTATTAAAGAGACCTGAATGATGTCATTTCTGGTAAATGATGCCACGTGTGGAGATTAAATTATTATGGGCATAGAATGGTTAGTGTGACGGGGTTGAGTTCAGACTGAGGGACATAACTTTAAAGTCGGTTTTTATAAAATATCTTGTTTTTTTGTTTGTTTTTAGAAAGGAACACAAATAAATGCTTACATTATTGTCAAAAATCATAGACACTATGTACATTTTGTTAATAATTTTCTTAGTGCAAACTCAGTGTCATGCCTCAGGGACATGACAAAATGCTTGGTTTAAGATAGACATAAGAAATTTTATGCAATCAATCAACCAATCAATCAATATTCATTATAATGGAATGGGCATGCCAGAGTGTTGTGAACAGCTTTTAACAATTTTGGTGAACCACCACTTTAAAAACTCTGGGGTACTGAAATAATATTTTTGATATAGATTATATTTGGTATAGATTTACCATTCTATATCAAATATAATTTACCGTTTACTGTATAGTTATATAATTTCCTTTAATAATTTAATAAATTATATAATTTACCGTAGATTTACCATTGCACTATTGAAAGTATTCTCACAAAATGCATTACAGTGTCAGTGGTGTAGTCTGGTTTTTTGTAGTGAGTATACTGTGATTTTCCCCTCCCAGCCTCATACTCATCGTGCCAGAGCGACACCCCATAAGCACCACCACACTCACTAATGCACACAGTTTGCATCTACATGTAACTGAGAGCATTCTGAAAGACTGCTTATGTGATATCAACGTCAATTTATTATAAGCAACACAAGACTTTAACAGCCAATGACATTTACAACTGGGGAGACTGAACTGATTTTCTACTGTTTAGTGTTACATGTTATATGAATATGGTCCCTGGAGCACAGGTTTTATCAGCTGGCAATTTTCAACGCACATTTAAGAGCGCGCATTTTTTAAAATTCCCTAGCCTTACTTTCAGTCCACAAGGCTGGCCAGGAGTTCTCATCTCTCTCATCGTCTGAAACAAGGAGAGCTAAACATTGTGTTCAGTTTAACTCCTGTACACAGACACACACATACACAGTATCTACGTCATCCCTCCCCTTCTCCTGCATTCATTAATCACACTAACGTTACTGAAGTTATTATCTATGTTGGCTTGAGAAAGCCAACATACTGTTATAGCTACTATTTAAACTTCTTATTGATCTGAGACCAAGAATTTTCAAGAGTAGCCTACTGTATCTCCTCCTAGGGCTTTAATGCTGCAAGCACCAAACTCGCCAGAGACCCTGGACCTGATATAGTTTGTTGCTTATTTGTTTGCTTTTCTAACTGATCAGACTTACAGTTTTCTGATCAGAATCAGAATCAGCTTTATTACCAAGTATGTTTACACACACAAGGAATTTGACTTGAGGACAGGAGCTTCCAGTGTAGAAGAAAGTACAGACATAGTGCAGACATACATAGGAATAACACAGTAGGGATGTAATATAACACTAATATATAAAAATAATGTACTATATACAGAAATAGAAGTATATGAAAATTTTTTATTGTTTAGATAAATGTACAGATATGTTATTAGTGTGCAGATATGTTATTTACAAAGTGTGCAGTTTAATATAAATATGTCAGATAACTATGTTAGTTGTGATGGACGATGTATAATTATGAAAGATTAATTGTTAAGACTGAATATAGCCTGCGGGAAAAAACTGTTCTTGTGCCTGGCTGTTCTGGTGGTCAGTCAGTGATCTATCCATCCATCCATCCATCCATCCATCCATCTATCTATCTATCTATCTATCTATCTATCTATCTATCTATCTATCTATCTATCTATCTATCTATCTATCCATCTATCCATCTATCCATCTATCCATCTATCTATAATTTATTTTCATTTTTAATTTAGGGAATTTAACTTCCACTTTAAAAGCCTTATTTTTGTTTTTAGATTGTAATGTTACAATGTTAGAATGAAATGTGATTTTAACCATTTTTTGCACATAATATAAAGGCTTACATGGTTACATTCACTTTATTTGTTTCCACAGTCTTTAAAATGTATTGTTTTGTTGGACTCTATCTATTTGTCTATTTGTCTGTCTGTCTATTTATCTATCTATCTGTCTGTCTGTCTGTCTGTCTGTCTGTCAGTCTATCTATCTGTCTCTCTGTCTCTCTGTCTGTCTGTCTATCTATCTCTAATCTTCCTTCCTTCTTTCCAAGCTCCACTATTCCAATCTTGATCCTTCAGAAATCATTCTAATGTGTTGATTGCTGCTCAAGGAATGTTTCTTATTATTACCAATGTTTAATGAAAGTGTAAACTGTGAGACGGTGTCTGCTTTAAGGATTCACAGATGAACAAAAGGTTTGAAGAACAGCATTGATTTGAAATATATATATATATATATATATATATATATATATATTTAAAGTTAATCTATTTAATTAATTCTTGTGGAATACAAGTTTTAGATGATTTCGTAATAAAAACTATAATAATTACATATTTTAATGCTAAAATCATTGAAATAATGCTATAATGCTAATTCATTCATGCATTTTCAGCTGTGGCCAAATAAGCGAATACTTTTTGGGGCCACTGTATAAAAAGACCCTTTTCTGTCAAAATACTTATGAATGTATTTGTCGCCACCTAAAGACGTAATGATGAAACTTAATTATGAAAAGGGTCAGTGAACAAATCTCGTTGGTGAACGAAATGAAAAGATCAGCTCAAAATCCTCACTAGTAATTACAATTTATATCGCTGGGGTTATCCTGTATTTGATTGGTTGAAATGAGACACGAGGACTGGAAGCGGCCCAATCACAAACAGACACAAAGCACAACACACACCTTCCGTCTATTACCGCGCACGAGCATTTTTATTTCTCATATAAACAGACTGTACTATGTACGTGGACATTTAGGAAAGGTTTTAATTTAATTGTACACTATTATAAACATGTAATATGTAGTTTGGAAGTCCACGTTTCTCTCATGTTTCATTCATTTTTACATGACTTGGCTCACACCACATGAGGTCCGTAGGGGTAATTTGTCCCTCAATGTAATGACCATTTCATACATTTTACATATTTACGAATGTTTCATTTATCAAATACATGATTTATATTTTCCATATAATATATATCATTGGGGTATTCATTTTTAATGTTTGATATCTATTATTAGATCAGATGAACGCACATGTCCCCCTACATTGGTGAAATAAGTTTCATCCGCATGCCCCGGAAGTTCTCTTTGCTTTTGGTGACGGTGCGTTAGGCAACGATGGCTCATCTCTGTAAGTAATATTTCTGCATGTTTTTATGCTTTTGTTGAAGATTTATGTTCATTAAGTCAGTGTAAGAGGGAACAGCGATGCGTCGCTGATGTTGTGAATGCAGTTTGTCACATTTTGTCCAAACAGTTGTTCTTGCAGCTAGTCAATCAGTACCTTCATTTATTCTGATATTAGTTAGATGTTTTTAGTAGTATTGTGCGTAGTATTTATCCAGTGTCAGGTGAACATTTATAGTTTCGTTGAGTCATAGTACATTAGCAGTATGTTATAGCTTCTGTATTTGAAAGAACGTGTAAATTCTAGCGTTTAAATCGAAACCTATTTATATTTAGGACCTAAAGTCCCCCCCCCCCAAACAGTTGTTCTTGCAGCTAGTCAATCAGTACCTTAATTTATTCTGATATTAGTTACTATGATATTAGATGTTTTTAGTAGTATTGTGCGTAGTATTTATCCAGTGTCAGGTGAACATTTATAGTTTCGTTGAGTCATAGTACATTAGCAGTATGTTATAGCTTCTGTATTTGAAAGAACGTGTAAATTCTAGCGTTTAAATCGAAACCTATTTATATTTAGGACCTAAAGTCCCCCCCCCCCCCCCCCCCCCCCCCGCCCCCTCCCCGCCTCCCTGTGCGTAGTATTTATCCAGTGTCAGGTGAACATTTATAGTTTCGTTGAGTCATAGTACATTAGCAGTATGTTATAGCTTCTGTATTTGAAAGAACGTGTAAATTCTAGCGTTTAAATCGAAACCTATTTATATTTAGGACCTAAAGCCCCCCCCCCCCGCCCCTCTCTCACTTCTGTTGTGAAGTTATAAAAGTCTTAATAACGACACTTCAAGATTACAGCTGAGAATTTGTAATATTGTGATTTTAGGCCTGGAAAAGACCTGGACATTTCTGTTGTGAATGTTTTTTTTTTTTTAAGTTTAGCTCAGCTGTAAAATATTTAATCAGCTAGATATTGCTCTTTGCAAGTCTATAAAATGACTAAAAAAAGTTTAGGACATCCAGTCTTCGGTGTTTCCAATTGATTTCAAACCAGCTCTTTCCACATCCTCAAAATGCATATTATGCTTTTCCAGGAGTCAAATGCTTCCTTTAAGTGCAGTTACCTTGAGATACTTACATATGAACTGTATTCTTTGAAGGTTTGTTTAGCCTGTTGGTCCTGTCCCTGGTTCTTGAGACCCAGGCCCTGAACCCAACCCACCATCTGACCGTCACTGATGTGGCCAGGCTTCAGGCTGTATTGAGCCAACCCTTCACTGACCTCAAGTCTGCTTATTACTCTGTTGTTGGACTTAGCAAGTTGGGGATCTTTGTTGCGGATGCAGATGTAAGAAAAAAATAACAACAGCTTTTTAAACAATATTAGTCTTTACCATTGTGTCTAATTTTGTCTTATCTGTCTACCTCAGGAGACATGCAGGTTTATCAAGTCAAACCTGGATCCCTCTAGCGTGGAGTCACTCTTTCATGCGGCAGAAGCCAGCCAGGCTCTGTCTGGATGTGAGGTAAAATACTTCTTCACTCTCCTTTTTGTCTTGATCACTGGTTGCATGTCAGTCAGGTCTGATTGAGATGCACCGACTGTTCATCACAAGTTGAATTGGTCTCATCTGATATAGGGTTCTTTGTATGCCTTACTGTTTAGAAGCATTCATACCTCAAGTTAAATTTTTTTTTTTGGGGGGGGGGGGGGGGGGGGGGGGGGAGAA
>NW_015505905.1:354977-355950 GCF_001515645.1 Sinocyclocheilus grahami
CTCTCTCTCTCTCTCTCTCTGTCTCTCTCACTCTCTCTCTGTCTCTGTCTCTGTCTCTCTCTCTGTCTCTCTCTCTCTGTGTGTGTGTGTCTCTCTCTCTCTCTCTGTGTGTCTCTCTCTCTCTCTCTCACTTCTGTTGTGAAGTTATATAAGGATTAATAAGGACACTTCAAGGTTTCAGCTGGGAATTTGTAATATTGTGATTTTAGACCTGGAAAAGTCATGGACAAGTTAAGCTCAACTGTTATTATTATTTCCTATTGATTTCAATCAACCCAGCTCTTTCCACACCCTCAAAATGCATATTATGCTTTCCTAGGAGTCAAACGCATCCCTTAAGTGTAATTACCTTAAGATACGTACGTGTCATCATATGAACTGTATTCGTTGTGTATGTACCCATTTGAAGGTTTGTTTAGCCTGTTGGTCCTGTCCCTGGTTCTTGAGACCCAGGCCCTGAACCCAACCCACCATCTGACCGTCACTGATGTGGCCAGGCTTCAGGCTGTATTGAGCCAACCCTTCACTGACCTCAAGTCTGCTTATTACTCTGTTGTTGGACTTAGCAAGTTGGGGATCTTTGTTGCGGATGCAGATGTAAGAAAAAAATAACAACAGCTTTTTAAACAATATTAGTCTTTACCATTGTGTCTAATTTTGTCTTATCTGTCTACCTCAGGAGACATGCAGGTTTATCAAGTCAAACCTGGATCCCTCTAGCGTGGAGTCACTCTTTCATGCGGCAGAAGCCAGCCAGGCTCTGTCTGGATGTGAGGTAAAATACTTCTTCACTCTCCTTTTTGTCTTGATCAATGGTTGCATGTCAGTCAGGTCTGATTGAGATGCACCGACTGTTCATCACAAGTTGAATTGGTCTCATCTGATATAGGGTTCTTTGTATGCCTTACTGTTTAGAAGCATTCATACCTCAAGTTAAATTTTTTTTTTTTGGGGGGGGGGGGGGGGGGGGGGG